>NW_021862404.1:0-915 GCF_006229205.1 Suricata suricatta | reverse complement strand
CTGACCTGAGCCGAAGTCGGAGGCTTAGCCGACTGAGCCACCCAGGTGCCCTGAATTGTATCCTTTAGGTGGTTAATTGTAATGTGATTTCACCTCTGTTAAAAAAAAATCCCTGGAGGGGCGCCTGGGTGGCTCAGTCGGTTAAGCGTCCGGCTTCGACTCAGGTCATGATCTCGCGGTTTGTGGGTTCGAGCCACACATCGGGCTCTGTGCTGACAGCTAGCTTGGAGCCTGGAGCCTCCCTCAGATTCTGTGTCTCCCTCTCTGACCCTGCCTGCTCACACTGTCTATCTCTGTCTCTCAAAATAAATAAAAACATTAAAAAAAAAAATCCCTGGAGAGGTGCCTGGGTGGCTCAGTTGGCTAAGCGTCTGATTCTTGGTTTGGTTCAGGTCATGATCTCATGGTTTTGGGAGTTCGAGCTCTGCATCTGGCTCTGTGCTGACAATTCGGAACCTATTTGGGATTCTCTCTCTCTCTCTCTCTCTCTCTCTCTCTCCCTGTCTCTCTTACATTGTCTCTGTCTCTCTCAAAATAAGTTTTAAAAAAATTTTTCTTTCAAAACTTTTTTAGATGTTTTTATTTATTTTTGAGAGAAAGCGTGAGCAGGGGTGGGTCAGAGAGAGAGGGAGACACAGAATCTGAAGCAGACTCCAGGCTCTGAGCTAGCTGTCAGCCCAGAGCCTAACACGGGCCTTGAACCCACGAACCGTGACATCATGACCTGACCTAAGTCAGATGCTTAACCTACTGAGCCACCCAGATGCTCCTCAAAATAAGTTGTAAAAAAGTATAATTAAAAGCAAGAAAAGACCCACGGAGATGGAAGACCCCAGAGGGCAGGCCCAAGCCACCAGGGCCACACACAGCTGAGTGTGCGTGTCTGTGAGCCCTGAGGGTGGGGGACGGCAGTAA
>NW_021862403.1:0-915 GCF_006229205.1 Suricata suricatta | reverse complement strand
ACAGCATTCTGAAAAGGAGCCTTGCTATCTAGATTGTTTCAAAGACTTACTATTTAAAATACATTGAAAGGGTGCCTGGGTGGCTCAGTGTTTAAGCATCTGACTTCAGCTCATGAGATCTCATGGTTCATAGGTTTTAGCTCTCGTCAGGCTCTGTGATGGCAACTTGGTGCCTGTTTCAGATGTGGTTTCTCCCTCTCTCTCTGCCTTTCCCCTGCTCTGTCTCTCTCTGTCTGTCTGTCTGTCTCTGTCTCTCTCAAAAATAATAAACACTGAACAGTTTTAATAAAAAAAATACATTGAAGACGATAGGACATGGGAGGAATCTGTGCCTTGAAATTTGCCATAATCTTCTATATTTTCATGATTCGTATCCTATTAAAATTGGTAGGAATTTTTGGTTTTCTTTTTACATCCTTTGGAAACTCTATCACTATAATGATGTGTTTTTCTACATGCATGAGGCCAGTGATACCAATTTGTCTCATTACAGCTGATGTTAACATTGTTCATGTGGATGAGGGTCTCTCTGACAGATGCCCCAGAAAATGAAGTCTCTCTCCTTATGTACAGGGGATCCTCGCCTTTGCTAATAAATGTTTTATATTAGTCCTGGACCTCCTAAGTTGCAATTTTATTTTGTACAGTATGAATGATATATTCTCCCATTATTGCTGTTTTAAATTTTCAGCAAATGGAAACCAGTATCATATAATTACTATATGTTCATGGTCTTAAAATTCTATAATGTGATGTGGCACAAATGACATCATTTTAAGGAAATTACCAGGCATTTTTCCGTGTAAGGAAGTATTCATGATGTTTTATCTTGACTTAAACCTTTCGCTTCCCTGCGGTTCTTTGTTGCCTTCACTGTGAATTAGTGATAATTTAGAATCTACATGGCATAGGATA
>NW_021862402.1:0-915 GCF_006229205.1 Suricata suricatta | reverse complement strand
TCCCCCCGACAAGGTCCCCCCGACAAGGTCCCCCGACAAGGTCCCCCCGGCAAGCCCCGCCGACAAGCCCCGCCGAACCCGAGCTCCGAGGTGGCCGTCCTCCACCTTCCCAGAGTTCCAGGGAAATTCCTCTCGTTTCTTCATGTGGGAAGTGGCTTGGAGACAAGGCCCCTTTCCTGGCCCTGGGACCCTTTCAGTGAACACCTCAAGGACCAGGGCAGTTTTCCTTTGTCACAGACTGTCCCCTAAAGCGGGTAAAGTCCAAGGATGGCGATGTCACTGTCTAGCGCCCTGGGGTGTGGCGGCCGCAGGCTTCCCTCTGGGCCGGCCACCCCTGACCCCGCCTCCGCCTCCCGGTGTTTCTGCTCAGCCCCCTCCCCCGCCAAAACGCCCGGTCACCTGGGCTGGCGGCTGTGTCACCCGGGGACCGTCTCCTCTCACCGGCCACCGGCGTCTCTCCTGCAGATGCCTTGGATGGAGGGGGGTATGTTTCTATCAGTGTGGAAACTCCTCAATATGAGGCACATTCACTCTTCATGTAAAGTGTGGCAAATACACTAGAAACAAATAGTAGGCAGGAAGGTCTTGTAGCTCAAGGACACACCGAATTCCTGCGGGCGAGGTTCTCGCCCCTCCGGAGGATGAGGAGGGATTCTCACCTGGTAATATTTCTGGGCTTTACATTTACGTCTTCCGTACATTACATCTTACACTCGGAGTTTACTTTCATGCATGGTGTGACACAGGATTCTGGATTTCTTTGTTCACGGCCTCACGCGACCAAGTCACTGCTGCCATCGGTCTGTCTGCACCGCTGTGGCCGGCCGTCTACCCTCCTGCGCATTCGCGGGCCTGGGCTACGCGGTCAGGATTCCACCAGCGATGTGGGTTCTCCCGTCTTGGCTACTTGCCGGT
>NW_021862401.1:0-915 GCF_006229205.1 Suricata suricatta | reverse complement strand
GAACCGGAAAGGTCCGGTGTGACCTTGCAAGTCTCCAGCGCGGACCTACAGCTGTTTGCCCCTGACGGTTCACGCCGCTGATGCTGACCGGGCACCTGCTGTGTGTGGGTCCTGAGCAAGGCGGGGTGGACAAGGGTGGCACGGAGCGTATGTCCTGGGGAGGGCAGGGTGACAGAGAAGAAGTAGGTGAACAGAGAATGTCCAAGAGTGGCCAGTGCGCCGAGGAGAGGGAACCGCGGGGGCGCCAGGGGGCCGTCACCTTAGGTCTGGGGTTCCCGGAGGAGGGGGCCCTGGAGGGAGACCCAGAGGACGGGGGAGCTGCCCGGGGAAGGCCAGCGGGGAGAGGACTCCGGAACACGACCAGCGAGGGGCCCCCGTAGACTCTGCGTCACTTCTGGGGGAGCAGCGAGTTCCCGGATGCGCCTCTTTCCGGCTCCGGCTCTGCGCCTTTGCGCCAGGGCGGCGCTGTGGCCCCCGGTTTGCTGGCTGCTCGGTGCCCGCGGGAGGCCGTGCTGCCGGTGGTTCTTACTCCTCCCCTTCGCAGGCAGGGGCGCAGATTCTAGAACTCCACTCTGCTTATTTTAAAGCTAACAAGTTCTTCCAAGGCCGAAAGGTTGGTCCGTCGGTAGAATTTTATTCATGCACGTGCACACGCACGCACACACGCACACATTCCACATAGGTTTAGGAAGTGTCCGCTGCGTGTGTGACACTATTCTGGGCACCGGGAACAAAGCAGTGGAAAAACAGACACACAAACAGGGATCCCCGCCTGTGTGGGGCGAGCGGCCTAATGTGGAAGACGAATGCCGCCGCGAGTGTAAATCGGTAAGAGGAACGGTGGCGCAGGTCCTGGCCGGTGCTCTGGGGAGAAACAAAGCGGGGGGTGGGGGCCGACAGTGAGTGTGCAGGATG
>NW_021862400.1:0-915 GCF_006229205.1 Suricata suricatta | reverse complement strand
ACTGCAGCAGCAGTGGCGATGCAGCAAGAAGCGGCTGCAGTAGCAGCCCCGGAGGTTGTGCCGGGGTTGCGCACTTTGAGAGGCGCCCGGGATGGCGGTGGTGCAGTGAGAAGCGACCGCAGAAGCGGCCCCGGCGGCTGTGCCGGGGGTGCGCACATTGAGAGGCGCCCGCGACAATGGCGGTGCGGTGGGAAGCGACCGCAGAAGCGGCCCCGGCGGCTGTGCCGGAGGTGCGCACTTTGAGAGGCGCCTGCGGAGGCAGCGGCTGCAGTGGGCCGTGTTGAGGTGAGAGGCTGCGGAAGAGGCGTCCCTGCAGCATCTGCGCCAGGGGCCGCTCACCTGAACTCGGTTTTGTGAACAGAACCACGCACCTCATTTCCATGGCGCATCTCGCTCCCTGCACTGGCTGTGCGAATCCTGAATCCCAGGTGCCCACAGGAAAAAATAGGGCCCACACCTTCCCGACCCCCAACAGGGAGTCGGAGGCAGGTGGAGGCCTGGGCGCCTTGAGCAACACCTACCCAAAGCCGAGAGAGTCTCAATTTTTTATTTCTCCTTCCCCCATTGCAATCGTGATCCTGGCTGGGGGTGGGGACTCTGCAGCTGGGTCTGTGAAGGTGCACACTTCACCTACTGCTGCTCATTTCGCCTCAGGCAGGGGTAACCGAAATCCCTGCCTGAGCCAAGACAAACTGATTCCTCCCCCTAAGAAGCCAGCCACCAAAACAAATATATTTCATCTGTGGTAGTGCAAACGTGCATGGACTGGAACTTTGAACCGAGGCTGATCTGGAAAATACAACTTGGCTCAACTGCGGCCCAAGGAGATGGGACTCATTAGAGTGGCCTACAGTGCCTAGCTCAGCGGAGCTTGGCGTGCCGCCATTCTAATCTCCATAGACACCAAGGCAGAGC
>NW_021862399.1:0-915 GCF_006229205.1 Suricata suricatta | reverse complement strand
TGCTGCTCCGGGTGGCCCTCGGTGCATGAGTGCTCCCACTTCAGGGCCTCTTAATTCCAGTGTAATGAGGTTTCCTTTATTTATTTTCACAAAGTTCAGGTCAAATTCCTTTTGATGGCTAGATTATTTTTCTGTTGATGCTATAAGAAATTACCACAAATTTGGTAGCTTAAAAACAGTACAAATTTATTGTTTTATAGTTTCAGAATTTTACTGGGCTAACATTAAGGGGTTGGCAGGACTGAGTTCCTTTCTGGAAGCTCTAGGGGAGAATCTGTTTTCTTGCCTTTCCAGCTTATAAATGTCAGCTGCATTTCCTGGCTCCCGGTCCCTTTTCATCCTCAAAGCCAGCAGTGGCCCATTGAGTCTCTCTCATGCTTTATCACTCTGTCACTGACTCTTTTTCCTTCCCTCTTCCACATTTAAAGGCCCCTCGGACCCACCCAAACAATCCGGGTTAATCTTATTGTTCTAAGGCTGCAGATTAGAGGTGTTAGCTCTATCTGGTACTTTGATTTCTCCTTGCCATCTGATGCCACACATTCACAGGTTCCAGAGATTAGGACACGGACGTCTTGGGGATGGTGATGGTCCTCACTCTTCCCACCACAGTGAATCACAAGGCCTTTGTGATCCAGTGCTTGCTGCTCCTCTGACCTCATGCCCTGCTACTTTCCTATAGGTTCCCACCTCCTGGTTTCACTGGTCTTGCTGTTAAATACCAGTGCCTGATATGCTCCCCTCTTGGGGCTTTGCCCTGATGGTTTCACTGCCCCAAAGATCTACACAGCTTCCTACCCCACCTCCTTCAGGCCTTTGCTCAAAATCTACCTTCTCAGTAGTCTGTCCTGACTACTCCGTTTAAAATTGCTGCCTGCCCCCTGCCTGCGCTATGCTCTGTTTTTCTTTTTTTAA
>NW_021862398.1:0-915 GCF_006229205.1 Suricata suricatta | reverse complement strand
TTGGACAGACCATATAGTATCTCCCACTTGGGATATGACTTCCCATTTAATTATTTTGGGGACGTGGGGATTAGGGTTACTTATCGGTAGTAGAGTCAGTAGGAGCAGTAGGCTCACGGCGAAGGCGGAGCTTGAGGGGGTTTTCAGTCCTTTCCATAGTCCAATTCTCAGTCTGAGGAGCAGCCTTGACGTGAGATGCATGGACCCAGGCGGAGATGCCATCTACTTTTATAGCTGTCGGTGTCGTCAAGAGGACAATAAAGGGTCCTTTCCAGCGGGGCTCGAGGTTTCTGGTCTGGTGTCTCCTCACGTATACTGAGTCTCCCACTTGGAACCGATGTGGCACACGGAGATCTCCGGGTCGATAAGCGTCTGCCAGGAGTTTCCACACCGTCTTTTGGACGAATTCAAGGGCCTTTAGTCTGCTGAGTAAAGTCTGGTTAGTTACACACTCTAAAGTAGGTAAATGCATGGAGGCCAAGGGTGGGGCTGTCCCGTACAGTATTTCGAAAGGAGTTACGTTTAGGAAGTTTGGGGTGTTCCGGACCCGGAATAGAGCATAAGGAAGGAGGGCTACCCAGTCTGTGATGCCAGTTTCTAAGGACAATTTAGTCATGGTCTCTTTTAGAGTTCTATTTATTCTTTCTACTTGTCCTGAGCTCTGGGGTCTATAAGCACAATGTAATTTCCAATTTACCCCAAGGATCTTGGCTATATCCTGGCTTACCTGGGCAACAAAAGCTGGTCCGTTATCAGATCCTAATACCTTAGGCACTCCGAAACGTGGGAAGATTTCTTCCAGGAGTTTTTTTGTGACCACTTGCGCAGTTTCAGTTTTTGTGGGGAAGGCTTCTACCCACCCGGAGAATGTGTCGATGAACACCAACAGGTACTTATTGCCATATCGTCCTGGTC
>NW_021862397.1:0-915 GCF_006229205.1 Suricata suricatta | reverse complement strand
TTGTTCCTATTCCTCGCGTCCGTCACTTCTGGAGGGGTGGGCAGGGGAGAAAGAAATGGAAAAGCTCCATATTCAGCCTCGAGGGATCTTCCGGGAAAACCAGAGACGATTCAGGCCGATGTCCGGGAGCGGGATCCAGGTGGCCCGGCGCTTCCGGGGACCGTCGGGAGAGGCCGCGTCCGCCTGGACCCTGGAGACCTGGGCCCGCACCCCGCGCCGCACGGCGCAGAGCTCATCCTTCGGAGTCGCCGAGCCGGAGCTGCAGTTCGGCTCCCGGGACGCGTGGTGGCGCCCGGAGCGGGGTGGCCGCCGCAGACCCAGCCCGGGGGAAGAGGGAGACCGGGCCTCCCGCCCGGACGCAGTTCGGGGCCCGAAACCGAAGAAGGAGCCGAGGCCCGGGTCGGGCGACTCCGTAGGAAGGCGGGAAACCTCGGAGCAGACGCGCCCTTACCCGCGCGGCCGGACGCACCTGCCGGGACCCGTCCCCACGGAGGGGCCGGCGGGGCCGCGGTGTCCGGCCGTCCTCAGCTCGCTGGTATGTCCCGCTTCTCCTCGCTTCTCACCACGGCAGCTGCTAAGCCAGGGGTACTCATTTTTTCAGAAGTGAATCGGTCTGGGCACGTCCTAAAAGCATTCTTTCCCCTCCATTTGTAAGTACCTGTGAGCACATATCTAGTAGTATATGGGCTTCTCTGGGATGTGCACTATAGTCTATAAGATGTTTAGTGCTTGACATGCACTTTTCCCCCCTAGAAATGAGAACCATATCTTTTGATTAACTAACTTAGCCTTTTATTTTCTAACTTTCCATTTCATGTATTTGCGTTTAATATCATACATGTAAGTTATTCTTCTGGCCATTTAGCACTCTTTTAGCAACTGTGTAGATCCTTTGAAACACCTTGCAGGTGTCCT
>NW_021862396.1:0-915 GCF_006229205.1 Suricata suricatta | reverse complement strand
TCTCTCTCTCTCTCTCTCTCTCTCTCTGTCTCTCTCTCTCTTTCTCAAAAAAGAAAAGAAAAGTGGAGTGGAATGTTAGGTGAAGATGTGCTTCAAACAGAATATGAAGTATAATTCTATGTTCTGAGTAAATAAACAAAAATGTAAATAAAATAACCTTAAGTATTTCCCAAATTATATACACTGAATGTGCATTAGTTTCATAATCGGGAAATAGCCATATAATCCAGAGAGATATCTATGTAGAGAGAGAGTGGAGATGAACAGAGAAGCATAAAAGTAAGTTCTGAAATATCTTAGTGTTTATCAAGCTACGAAAATTAAAAACGCAAAAAGTCTGAAAGATTATGCACAAAGATGCTGTTCTGTCAGTGAAAATCCTGTGTTAAAGAAAATATAAGTCAAATAGAAAATAATTGGATACTCAGGATGTGATTTGACCTGAGCAAAGACCATCTGTATCCACATTCCATGACTCCTCAGACCAGGAAAGGAAGTAATAGAATGCAGGAAAGGTGTATTTTGCTTCGTTCATTCAAATCCTATTAAACGTCTAGCATACTCACGATGCTGTGAGGTACACGATGAAGGCAAGAATGAGGCCTCTCCAAGGGTGTCTAAATCAGGACTCTAAAAGGTTGCTTGGAAGTTAGGATGAAGTCAGGCATCTGTTTATTATTTTATATGAACAACCTACTGCATCCAAACAGAGTTGGATTTTTCCCCCTTTTCCATTTTCTGCAACATCTCCATGTACTTATTTTCTAGAAGGAACCCAAGACCCAAACAGCCACAAATGTTTGCTGGGTTCACTGGTTAGGAATGGCTGGTGGTTTGCAAAATATAAATAGAAGAAAAGTATAACCAGTTTCAGCCAGTGTGACGCCGCTAAAAACCTAATGAATAAATAATGAG
>NW_021862395.1:0-915 GCF_006229205.1 Suricata suricatta | reverse complement strand
GACTTTGCAGCTGAGAAATCTGGTACCAGTCTGGTTCCCAGTTCTTTCTGTGTGAACTTCCTTGACTTTCAGTTTCTCTCTCAGCTTTTAGGAACTTCTTTTCACCCCGATGTTCTGGTGTGTCTTAGTGTAAGAGTTTTTTATTCATCATGCTGGAGATTTGGTGGACCCTTTTCAATCTGGGGATCTTTGTCTTCAGTTCTGAGTAGTTTTTCTTATATGATTTTATCACTGTTCTCCCTTCTAGAACTCCTATTAATTGGTTTTTAGACCTCTTGTGCTAATGTTCTACTTGTATAATGTTTTACTTCCTGGTTTCCACTTCTTGGTCTTTCCCCCCTCTGCATTCTAGAAGATTCCCTCAGCTATATCTTGTAACCTTTCCACTACATTGTCATTTAGCAATCTTTTCTCAAGTTTAATGTGCAGACATTCTTACTCTCTTGTTCCTTTTTAACAGCATTCTGGTTTTTCAGGTATAGAATCCTTTCTCTGATGCTAGGAATTATAGGACTTATTTTTTAATATATTTTTAATGTTTATTTATTTTTGAGAGAGAGACACACAGAGTGTGAGCTGGGGAGGGGCACAGAGAGAGGGAGACACAGAATCTGAAACAGGCCTCAGGTTCTAAGTTGTCAGTACAGAGCCTGACGCAGGGCTCAAACTCCCAAACCATGCGATCATCACCCAAGCCAAAGTTGGACACTTAACCGACTGAACCACCCACGTCCCCCATAGGACTTTAAAACATGTTTTCTTCTACTCCACGCATTGTCTGCTTTCTTGGAGTTCCTTTTCTCTACAGTTAGTTTGATCTCTCATATTGGAGGCTTTCCTGGTCTGCTAATCCTAGACCAATTGTTTAAAACATGTGACACTCACGCTACTTGGAAGCTCTGGGGACAGGAGGTA
>NW_021862394.1:0-1823 GCF_006229205.1 Suricata suricatta | reverse complement strand
GAAGAAGTAGAGAGATTATTCCTTCCAAAGGCATACAACTGATGCTGAAGGCAAAAAATGCAATACAGGGGGAAGAGTTCAGTAATAAGGATAAACAGCTGGTTTTTCAAGTTCCTGCAAAATACCATCAAAACCCTGCAATATGGCATCTTGTTTCCAGGACCTTCTCATAGGGCTATAGTTCATTCATTTTAGAAACTGAATTTCAAGGACTCTAGTCTCAGTTAAAATAGACAAAGAAAATGGTAGCTCCTACACTGAAAACGGGTATCATTTAAAAGTCTAACTAGAGAAAACTGAAATCCATAGCCTTCTTCTCTGGCTCTGTTCCAGAACACCTAATATCTGACTTTTGTTATTCAAACAGGACAAAAGGATCTTTTTTTTAAAGTTTATTTTATTTATTTTGAGAGAGAGAGAGAGAGAGAGAGAGAGAGAGAGAGAGAGTGGGATAAGGGTGGGGAGAGAGGGAAGTAGAGAGAGAGTCCCAATCAGGCTCTGCACTGTCAGCACAGAGCCAATATAGGGTTCAAACTCTCAAACTCAGAATATGACCTGAGTCAAAATCAAGATCCGGATGCTTAAACAACTGAGCCACCGAGGTATCCTAAAACAGGCAGATCTTAAAGAACTTAAAGTTAAAAATCTCCTCATAGGAAAGACCATTGGAAGAACACTTTGAAGAAACATAAAATATTGATTCTGCAATAATGCCTACAAAGGGCAATGACTATTTCCATTGAATAGAAACCTCTAAATTAGCTTTTCAATGGCTCACTAGTATGCATACATACATTGATTATAATGAGTTTGAGAAAAGACTCCATTTTGAAATATAGAGATGAAAAGCAGACATACATACACAGACACATACATTTAAGAATGCATATGAATTATAGTAAGGAAAAAGAAAACATCAAAGAAATTTCATATCTTCTAAAATTTATGATAGTGAAAAACTGAGAAAAGAAAGAAACAATATGAATGGAACAAAAACAATAAGAGACTTGAAATTTAGGGAAACAAAGGATAGCAAAACTAAAAAATTCAGCAAAGAGCTAGAAGATAAAATATTTATTCTATAGGAAATTATAAATTTCTTTTAATTTATATTTTTAGAATATGGAAAATTTTAAATTTATAATTAAAATATTCATAATAACAGATATTTAAGAAAATCAGGTATCCGATGTTATATCAACAAAAGATAGGCATTAGAAACAAAATGTTAAGGAAGTGAGAGATTAATTCATGAATTTTACAATCAAAGGGTGGTAAATCTTAGAGGAAAAATAACTTAATGGAAAGGATATTACCAGTTTTTCAGGATCCCTGTCTTTGATCTCTTCTTGTCATTCAGGGGTCAGCTGATTTATTAGCTCTCTAGAGCAACTTTCCTAAACCAGAAAATTTAATGGGAACTCCCTGACCCACTAAAACAAAATCACCTTAAAATTATTTACATACCATTTATCAATAGCATATTATTTAATATTTATTTTGTCTTGTCCATTTCCACACACTAGAATTTATGTTCTATGAAAACTGGAACCTCATTTGTTCTGTTCCTAGAAGAGGTCCTAGCATGTAAATAGTTGCTTCATAATTTTTAGCTTAATTTTTTGTTGTCCAGTTTTGGTTGGTTTCTTCATTTGAAATACTTTAGTTGTCTCCTTCAGCTACTTATATCTCTTTTAAAATACCCACCTATAAAAACTCTAATATTTTTTTCTATTTTCAGATTTCAACAATTATTTTTCATATCTCTGCCCAGTTTTAATAGTTAGAATTTACTATTTCAGTGTTAACATGTATTCCTAAAA
>NW_021862393.1:0-915 GCF_006229205.1 Suricata suricatta | reverse complement strand
TGTGTGTGTGTGTGTGTGTGTGTGGTTGTGGTATAGCTGAGTTTACATGTCTTTCTAAAAATATCTTTTCTTAGAAGGGTCAGTATTTGGATTTTAAGATTCCCCGTCAGATCATGTCTCATCATTTCCAAAGGCTGATTTCATAGCACTTATAATGGTGAGCTGATTCACTGATTGGCTTCCTTACTCCAAAGAATTCTTTTTTTTTTAATGTTTTATTTATTTTTGAGAGACAGTGTGAGCAGGGGAGGGTCAGAGAGAGAGGGAGACCCAGAATCTGAAGACAGGCTCCAGCCTCTGAGTTGTCAGCACAAAGCTGATGCAGGGCTCAAACCCACTAACTGTGAGATCATGACCTGAGCCGAAGTTGGAGGCTTAACCGACTGAGCCACCCAGGTGTCCCTAGAATTCTTGTTCTTATTTGTTTCCATACACACCTTTATTGCAGTCAGATCTATCCAATTAAGAGAAACTTATTAAGGCTTTTAAGAGTGTAAATAAAACATAGCACTGTGAAGACCTGATAGCTTTTAATAGTGCTTACTGAAACAGGAGAGTTTTAAAAACATTTCATTTGAGTTTCATAGATGATGGTTTACAGAGCGACAAAACAAGTAGAAATGGCAGACTATTTCGTAAAAGCTTTCAGATGCTGTTATTTTTGCTGGGGCGGCGGGGGGGGGGGAGAGAAATAACACATAGTGTAATTGGTGGCTCAGACCTAGAAATGCTTATAACTGTAGTTGGCCACAGAAGCTGCTCTAAAGTTGATAGAGCTAATGTAGCTAAGGATCACAAAAGATTTGTATGTTATCTTTGATGAAATTTCTGATGAGGAAATCCCATTAGACCTAAAATACTATTAAGAACAAGTGAAGCACAGGCAAGTGGGTGGCTCAGTCGGCTCAGGTCATG
>NW_021862392.1:0-916 GCF_006229205.1 Suricata suricatta | reverse complement strand
TTTTTTTTTTTAAGTTTTTTGTTTATTTTTGAGAGACAGAGACAAACAGTGCAAGCAAGGGAGGGTCAGAGAGAGAAGGAGTCACAGGATCTGAAGACAGCCTCCAAGCTCTGAGCAAGCTGTCAGCACAGAGTCTGATGCGGGGCTCGAACCCACCAACTGTGAGATCATGACCTGAGCCAAAACCAGACACCCAACTGACTGAGCCACCAACAAGGTGACTCTTGGGGAGGTTCCTGGAAAACTTTAGGACAGAGCCTGGTCACTAGAAAGACGTAGCCATAATTAGAAGCTTGAATCTGTCAGCCAATGAAAGAATTTCTATCTAAAATGGAACCAGAAGATACAAAATGTAAAATCTCATGCATATGCCCTCAGGAAAACAAAACTTAAGGACTGAGATTGATTTTCTATAAATGCCTGATTTACAGAAAACTGATTATATTGGGATTTTCTTAAGTGATACAGAGTTGGTCAGGAATTGTCTCTTATCAACCTTGGGAAGATTTACATATGGTTTCCAAAGGCATGAACAAAGAATGACCCAGGTTGGGCTGATGTCACAAAAGAAGTTGAATGGAGCTTTGTTTGTATAACTGGTTTGTTTTTTTCTGTTTGAGGAATTTTCAAAGCTGCTCTGGTTTTGTTTGTATTATTTGTTTGTTTTTGTTTTCGAAATTTGGGGGGGGTGTGGAGAGACAGAGACAGAGCATGAGTGGGGGAAAGGTGGAGAGGGAGACACAGAATCTGAAGCAGGCTCCAGGCTCCGAGCTGTCAGCACAGACCCTGTCATGGGACTCAAACCCACGAAAGGTGAGATCATGACTTTAGTCAAAGTTGGACACTTAACTGAGTCACAGAGGCACCCCTGGTCAGCTTTTTATTTTAACAGATTTTAATTGGACGCCTGTTTACA
>NW_021862391.1:0-916 GCF_006229205.1 Suricata suricatta | reverse complement strand
CTTAATCTTCACTCACCACAGTTTCCCACTTAAGCATATTGAAGTCACAAGGAACCAAGAGCGACGAGCACCTTCCTGGCTGTAAAGAAAGGGAAAAGAGACGTCCCTGGGCCGACACACCTGAACCGGGTTTCTTCCCGGGAGAACTCAGTCCGTCCCAAACTGCAGAAGCACACAGACGGCGCCGAGCGGGGCTTCCTCTCTCCTACCCAGCCCGGGAGGGGCGGCCGCGCAGCGCACACTCCCGGCCCCCGGGGACGGTTGGAGCAGGTCGGCTCCGCCCAGATCCTGGGGGTCCGGGGACTCCGCCCGCCGCGCTGCCGGCCCCGAGTCTGGAGCTGCAGTGCGGCTCCGAGGCCGCGTGGTGGCGCCCGAGAGCTGCGCTGGCGTCGGTGGGAAGGAAGGCCTGTGGGTCCCGTCCCTCTCCAGAGCCTCTGACCCTTCTCCTTCCCCCGAGAAATCAGACACCCCAAATCCATGACAAAAGAAGTCGAGACCAGGACGAGTTCGCAGTTTTGGCTGTTATCTGGGCCTGAGAGAGGGTCTATTCCGAGAAGCGAGGCGGGAAACCTTTGTCCCCCCGGAGCGCGCGTCCCTCAGCGCGGCCTGACCCACCTGCCGGCAGGTGTCAGGGAGCCGCGCAGTCGCAGACCCACCCTCTGCTGGTCCTTCTTCCTCGGTTGGACCCTAAGCCCTCCCATTTCTCTTCTTACTACACTTTCTTGCTTCTTAAAGTTCATTGACCCACTTTATACACACATGTATCTGAGTACTCGAAAGGCACCTTTTTTTCTATTTGAGAAAGGAAAGCTGTATCTTTCAACAAGGCGGATCAACTATTTAAGTTCCATCATGCAATTTATAAATTGTGGTTTTAATTTAAAAATAAAAGCTGTAAGACCATGTTCCTTTGGCG
>NW_021862390.1:0-916 GCF_006229205.1 Suricata suricatta | reverse complement strand
CCGGGCCAAACCTGGCCAACCTCCAAAGACTATTTTTAGATTCTTTGGAACCTACAAGGAGGCAGGGCGGAAAGTGTCACCGTGTCTCCGGGTTCCGCGGTGCCACCTGCGGACATCGCAGCGCCCCCGCTCCCCGAGATGGGGTCGTTTTTGACCGACTGGGCTGCAGGGCTGTTATCCCAGGGCCCGCCGCGCAGTGCTTGCGCGGGGTCGCACGGAAGTGCCAACCTCTCGCCGAGCGAGCACTCAGTTGCGGGTCTCTCCAACAATCAGATAAATCCTCTTTAGCATACAGTGAGCAGGGGCGAGGCCGCGCCCTCACGTCTGCCGTGCGCACTCCCTCCCAGGCGACTCCGGGCAGAAAAGGGGGCAACGCCCGAGGTCACCTCCACCGGCAGCCCTCCCCTTCCTTCTAAACGTCGAAGAAGTTAATACTGGAAGCGTTCTGGAGGTAAAAGAAGAACGCCAAGCCACCTGAGGCGATCCTTCTATCTCCACCCCTCCAAGCGCTCGGGTCCAAGGTGGGCTCGGGTCCCACCTGGCAGCAAGGCCGCGGGCTCCCCCACAACTAGGAATTGATCCCTTCACCAGGCGCGCGGGATCGTCGGCCGAGGTGACCCGGGGCATCTCGCCTGGCCCCCAGCCTCCGCCGCCACCTGTGCGGGGCAGCCCCAGGCTCCCCTCCCCGCCTCCAGCCCCGGAAGCCACCTGCACTCGGCCGCCGGGTACGTCGCTGCGGGAGCCCTCGCCCGGAGCCTCTGCCCCGCCCACCCCAGGCCTGGGCACCCCCTCCCCCTCCCGGCCTGGTCGACCCCGGCCCCGCGCTCCCGAAGCCCCTTCCGCAACCTGGGGGGCAGAGGGGCGGGACTCCGTGGGCTCCCCGCCCACCCGAAGCTGCCCACCTTGCGAAAGTAGC
>NW_021862389.1:0-916 GCF_006229205.1 Suricata suricatta | reverse complement strand
CAGCTACAGCAGCGGGTGGCCTCACCAAGGCATTGCTGCCACTCAGCAGCTCCTGATGTGTCCTCATGGTCCTTGCACCGTTTTTCTTGAAATACAATACATAGTAACCTTCATACATTTAATTGCACGCTCTGCTAAGTTTAGAGGTAAATGTATACACTCAGGAAACCATCATGCTCAAGAAGGGCAATAGAATCATGGCCACCAAGAGTTTCCTCTTGTCCTGCGTGATGCTTACCTCCCACCGGCTCTGTTCCCCAGGCCTCCCCCATGGGCTTTTGGTCACTTGCTTTGCTGCGATTTCTAGAATTTTATTTGTATGGAATCATCCAACATGTACTCTTTCTTGTCTGGCTACTTTCACTCATAGTAATTATTCGGAGAATTCTCCCTCCATCTCGTCATTTGTATTACTGGTTCACTCCTTTTTATTGCTGAGTAGTATTTCATTGCATGGGTATCACACCGTTTGTTGATCCTTTCAGTTCTTCCTGGGCATCTGAGTCATTTTTGGTTTGAAGGTATTACATTTAAAGCTGTGATGAGCATTTATATGTAGGTTTCGTGTGGCTATGAGCTTTCATTGCTCTTGGGTAGAGAAGGTGGGAGTGGAGTGGCTGGATCACAGGACATGTATGTGTTTAATTTTTACATTCCCACCAGCAAGTGTCTGAGTTCCAGTTCCTCCACATCTTTGTCAGCACTTGGTATGGTCAGTCTTTTTGTTTTTTCCTTTAAAATTTTTTCCCAGCCTTACTGAGATAATTGACATATAACATTGTGTAAATTTAAGGCGTACAGCACAATTTACCATATGTACGTCTTAGGAAGCGGTTATCACCATAAGGTTAACACTTCCATCACCTCATATATTTACCAAAGTGTGTGTGTGTGTGTGTGTGTGTGTGTGTGTGTG
>NW_021862388.1:0-916 GCF_006229205.1 Suricata suricatta | reverse complement strand
GGATACTTTCCGGTTAGAAGCCGTATGTTTTTTATTAGCTGTGGTGCTGGGAAAGCCCCGCTCCCTGAGATGTGGGTTGTAGTAGCGTTGGCTACGCCGGAGAGCCTTGAAATCAGCAGCATGCCCCCCACCCGAGGTGCACGCACTTGGCCGAGAGGCCAGGAGCCTGGATCTTCACCCCTGGAAAGAGGGTCTTTGTTTTATGTTTATGGGTGTTTTACTGAGTTTATTGATGGTTTTTATTCCCATCATATAGACCAACACAAGCCAGCCCCTACCCACAGTTCTCAAAGGCAGAGGCGTTAACTAGAACTTTAGAAAACAATATTTTTAGCATTTTTAACAGTGCCGAGAGACTGGAAAATGCTGCTCTTCCAAAGCGGGCGGTGGTCTTTGAGGTTGAGAGACGACAGCTTAGCATGCTTGCTGCCCTTCTCCAGAGAGCCCGGGGCAGCTGGCGTTGGGGAAGGACGAGTGTTCGGTGCCTCGCTAACAGAATCCATAAAAACTTAGCTGCATTCACGGACAATCCGAACTGGGGTCCTGATTTTGTTGTGTGTGTTCCTTTGACTGTGTGGTGTCCATTTTTGCAAGAATATTTTGTTGAAAGAAGTTTGAAAACAAATCCTCATAGAAAACCATCCCCTTGACTCACGGACAACAGAACGCTGTGCCCCTGGGGCGTCCCAGGACCCCCCAGTCCCACGAGAAACACGGAGGTGCGCTTATGAGAGCGTGGTTGTATCTGACCGGCAAAGACGAGTAATGCAGGCCGTGTCCTTGGCTTACGTGCTTGTGGGTGGTTGGGTGCTGCTTCTCCCTCCCTCCCTTCCCCTCCCCCTTCCCCTGAAGCATCGGTGGGCACAGGAAGGGACTATGCACAGTCAGGGCACAGCCGCGCTGGGGCCTCGGTCCC
>NW_021862387.1:0-916 GCF_006229205.1 Suricata suricatta | reverse complement strand
TATTGATACCCTATGACTTTTGATTTGAGCATTGTGACCATTTACATTCACAGTGATTATTGATAGATATAAACTTAGTGCCATGTGTTACCTCTAAAGTGATTATTTCTGGAGATTTTCTCTGCTACTTTCTAGTCCTTTTTGCTTTTAGTCTTCCTTTCCCACTTAAAGAGTACCCCCTTTAATAGTTCTTGCAGACCCATTTAGAGATCATGAACTCCTTTGGTTTTTGTTTGTCTGGGAAATCCTATCGTTCCTTCTATCTGAATGACAGCCTTGCTGGATAAAGTATTCTTTGCTGCATATTCTTGAATTAAGCATGTTGAGGTCATCATGCCACTCCCTTCTTGTCTGAAGGCTTCTGTGGAAAGATCTGCCACAAACTTTTATTTTCTTTTATAGGTTAAGAAGTTCTTTTATTGTGTTGTGTTGTTTTTAGGGTTTTTCTTTATCTGTCTATTTTGCCAATTTTACCATGATACGTCTCAGTGTCGGCATGCTTGTGTTGATATTGATGGAGGTTCTCTGTGCCTCCAAATGTGGACGTCTGTTTGCTACCTAGTTGGTGGAAATTTTCCATTATAATTCCCTCAGACAAAACTTCTTCCCTTTTCTACCTCTCTTCTTCTTCTGGGACTCCTTTGAATAGAATGTTATTACACTTTATGTAATTGCTAAGTTCCCTCAGTATACGTCTGTGATGCAATGTTTTATTTCTCCCCTTCTTCACTTCTTCGTTTACCCCAATATTTTATCTTCTATGTCACTTACTCATTCATCTGCTGCATCTTTCAGCCTTGAGGTCATGATATCCAATCAGTTTCACAAATCGGTTATTTTTAAAAGTTTAGCCTGACTTGTTTTTAGGTCTTTTCTATCTGCAGTATGGGTATCCTTCATGTCTTCTATGCTTTCC
>NW_021862386.1:0-916 GCF_006229205.1 Suricata suricatta | reverse complement strand
TTGTAGGTGGAAGGTCTGACCCAATAATCTAAGGGTTCCTTTTGATAATCTATAGAGAAGAATTTTCAGATTTTGACTTGATTCTTCTGTCTTTAAAAACCCCTGACAATGTTCCCTAAAATTATTTCAAAACCCAAGGCCTGAGGAGGGAGGAGAATGGGGGCTGTGTGACTTTGTTTTCTCTGTTCTCCACTACTCATTTCCGGGCCATTGCTGTGAATTGTTCATCCAAAGCCTTGCTCCCCATGAGGAGGGGACCATTTGAATAGCAGCAGGGGAGTAGAGGAAGGAGGAACCACACGCCGGTTCGTTCATTAAGAAAATATATTTGGCATATTCAGACAATGGTTTGAGCGAGTTAAAAATAACTCCTCGTGAAAAATTAATAGGGAGTTATAAGTGAGTGTTTTAATACAAGCTCACAGAGCAGGGCAGATTCTCCAGGTGGCTGATGGCTGACATCACGGATGGCACAGGGTGTTTATAGAGCACGGTGTGGCCAGAGAGAAGAGTCTTCTGCAGAAGTGAGCTCACCTCTCCCAGAACCCAGAGAGGGAGGAGACAGAAAGAATTGTTTTGGTTGTGAGCTACTGAGCTAGCTGACTTATTTCTTTCTCCCTACCCATCACACTTTCATAACTGTGGACATAAAAATTGTAGTGAATTTTGCCTGGTTGCTTTCGGTGAAGTATATTGAATGTCAGAATTCATAAAACGGCCTTTCTGGCTCTTCTCCCTTCTTAGTAATGGGCCCTTGTTGACTGCTACACCCATTTCTCCAGCGTTTCCTCATCTGACAACCTGTTCCTCCTATTCTTACAGGTAGTTATGAAGCCCTTGTTCCTTTCTCCCATTTCCTCCCTTCTCACCGCACCTCTGTGGGCATAGGTGGGTAAAGCCAAGGGTTGGACTGTAT
>NW_021862385.1:0-916 GCF_006229205.1 Suricata suricatta | reverse complement strand
AGGACACTTAGGAAGAGACTTTCCCCCAATTCATGCTGCTTGTCTTGGTAGCCGAGATGCTGAGAGAACTCTGGGGCTGTCCCTGGGGAGACAATTGCCTCATGTTTGGTCCCAGCTCAGATCCTCACTCTGCTCACTGGAGTACCAAGTGTCTTGCCCAGTTTGCCTTTAGTTAGTGGCGATCTGAGTGGAATGTTGTGACAGTAAACAGGACTCCCGCCTGGGTCTGAGGAAATCTCAAAGTCAAGGTGAAAGGCAACCACCAGTGGGGACAAAGAACGGACTCAAACTGGATTTCTGCTTCATCAGCTGGGCTGCCAGTCTCCCAGATGATATTCATTATGAAGTTGACTAATAACCAACCTTAGAAAAATGCTGTAAGACTGCAAAAAAAATGGGACTCAAAATAATATAATCAATATAATTTCAACTATGTTTTACAATGGTTCAGGAAAGTTCTGGAAGAAAAATGTCAAGATGTCATGATAACTGCCTCTGCATGGTAAGATTGGGACTGATTATATTCATGCCATCTTTACATGTTTCTATAGTTTAATTTTTTTTTCCATGAGGAGCAGGGGGTGGAGAAAAGAAAAGGAAAAAGAAAATGGAAAATGTGTTCCCACCAGGGGAAGGCACATGCCGGTGTTTCCCACCAGCTTCTATCATGGATGATGATGGACCTGCGGAGTAGGGGTAGGATTGTGCAAACCTGGGTGTGTGTCTCACTTCCCTGGGCTCAAAATGTCTGTGTGAGGAGATATTAGCAAAACAGACACTTGTGCTAATAAGCACTTGGGAGCCTGGCTGCTGCATGTTTTGAGGGAGACTTGTTGTCAGCTGCTGGCTGCCTGTGTGGGTGTTTCCCAGCCCTCACTGGATAATTCCGTCACCAAGGACAACATTTGTTGTTCTA
>NW_021862384.1:0-916 GCF_006229205.1 Suricata suricatta | reverse complement strand
TTGTAGGTGGAAGGTCTGACCCAATAATCTAAGGGTTCCTTTTGATAATCTATAGAGAAGAATTTTCAGATTTTGACTTGATTCTTCTGTCTTTAAAAACCCCTGACAATGTTCCCTAAAATTATTTCAAAACCCAAGGCCTGAGGAGGGAGGAGAATGGGGGCTGTGGGACTTTGTTTTCTCTGTTCTCCACTACTCATTTCCGGGCCATTGCTGTGAATTGTTCATCCAAAGCCTTGCTCCCCATGAGGAGGGGACCATTTGAATAGCAGCAGGGGAGTAGAGGAAGGAGGAACCACACGCCGGTTCGTTCATTAAGAAAATATATTTGGCATATTCAGACAATGGTTTGAGCGAGTTAAAAATAACTCCTCGTGAAAAATTAATAGGGAGTTATAAGTGAGTGTTTTAATACAAGCTCACAGAGCAGGGCAGATTCTCCAGGTGGCTGACGGCTGACATCACGGATGGCACAGGGTGTTTATAGAGCACGGTGTGGCCAGAGAGAAGAGTCTTCTGCAGAAGTGAGCTCACCTCTCCCAGAACCCAGAGAGGGAGGAGACAGAAAGAATTGTTTTGGTTGTGAGCTACTGAGCTAGCTGACTTATTTCTTTCTCCCTACCCATCACACTTTCATAACTGTGGACATAAAAATTGTAGTGAATTTTGCCTGGTTGCTTTCGGTGAAGTATATTGAATGTCAGAATTCATAAAACAGCCTTTCTGGCTCTTCTCCCTTCTTAGTAATGGGCCCTTGTTGACTGCTACACCCATTTCTCCAGCGTTTCCTCATCTGACAACCTGTTCCTCCTATTCTTACAGGTAGTTATGAAGCCCTTGTTCCTTTCTCCCATTTCCTCCCTTCTCACCGCACCTCTGTGGGCATAGGTGGGTAAAGCCAAGGGTTGGACTGTAT
>NW_021862383.1:0-1823 GCF_006229205.1 Suricata suricatta | reverse complement strand
CACCTAAATCCCCAAAAGAAATGCCTGTGGGTATAGTTTTGCTAGAAATACAGCCATTTGGTGATTTAGTCCTCCTGATAGAAAATTGCTATTTCTCTTGTCCAAGCAGTTTCTGTGAAACAAAAGAATAGTAAGGGAGGGGGGGAGAGAGAAAGAGAGAGAGAGAGAGAAATTGACAAAGCTTTTATGACTACTAAAATAAACAATTTATGAGAGATGATGAGAATAGATCTTTGCATGGGCAAGTTAGTAGAATACTTTTCTATGCACATTGAGCCAACATGAAAGAATTGGACAAGTGCATTTGAAACTTATTTCATCTGTCTTCACAAGAAACAGATTATTGTCAGAGTCCAGATAATTGGTCTAAATGAGTGGAGAGATCTTTTCATTAATTCCCAACCTGCATAGCTAAGGAAAATAAAAATTCCAGGATGCAACTCTATACGAAACTGTGGCTAAGAATAGGCAGAAGATATATTTCAAATATTTACTAAACCAAATAAAGATCATAAGTCTTACCAATCCTTATACAAAGTTCTTTTGTGCTTTAATCTAAGATTTAAAATTCTTTGTGACTATTGCTGTTCTTTTTAAGTATACTTCTAACTCATCTTGCCACAGACTGATGTATTATTCAGCACATGCATGCTTTGAGTCAAGGCATGCTCACTATGAGGAATGCCAATAGTACTTAAGTTTCAGAGAAAATAAGAAAAAGTTTGTGAAGTTAAAAAAAAAAAGTTGCTTCTTTAAATTCTTTTGGCGAACCCGTCCAATGATTCTTGAATCCTACATAAGATGACTATATTTCTTTTTAAATACACAAGGATTCGGCATTGATAGAAAATGTTTGTTTAAAAAAATGTGCTTTCTCAGCTTTGCAAAGATCCTGAACAAACAGCAGAGGCAAAAACACAGCCCCATGAATCCTGAGTTGGGGTAAGAGTGTATTTTAGGTCACTCCATCCCAGAATGGAGTCTGCTACACCAGGCCTCACGGCTGTTGGCCTCCCCACTCCAATAGCCCCCTACATACGAAACCAGCTATGGGACAATGCTACCCACTGGGAATTTTGCCAATAGCACAGGGTCAAGCCCACGGGGGGCTTTGTAAGAGTCTCATAAGGCTTTTATATATAAACTGTAACAATCGAAGCAGGCAGATTTTGCTCACCAGTTACATTCCATTCTCTTAAAGATTTAATGTGAAAATCTCCCCTTTAAAGAATAATCAGTGATATGGTAATCACAATGGTAAGACAGCAATATAGCTGAAGTATGGGAGGCGGTATTCTAGGTAAGTGTGAAATGAAGCCAGTATTTCTGAATATTACAAGTTTGTATAATCCTCCAATTTATATCCTTGTTTCCTACTACCACAGAAATATCTTTAAAAGTCTAAATACAAAAACTGTCTGTGACATGATATCAAGTAACCTATCCAGAGAGTGAGGCACAATTATGAATGATATATTGTAAGTTTGAGGATATATGCTATCTCCAAACAGGCAGCTATAACCTGTATTTTGGTGTGTCTGCAGTTTTTGATTTTTTGAGAGAGAGAGAGAGAGACAGAGAGAGACAGAGAGAATATGTAAGTGAGGAAGGGGCGCAGAGAGAGAGAGAGAGAGAGAGAGAGAGAGAGAGAGAGAGAGGAATATAGAATCTGAAGCAGGACCTAGGCTCTGCACTGTCAGTACAGAGCCCTACACAGGGCTCAACATGGGGCTTGAACTCACAAACCATGAGCTCATGACCTGAGCAGAAGCAGAAGTCCAACACTTAACCAACTGAGCCACCCAGGCACCCTGGTGTGTCTG
>NW_021862382.1:0-916 GCF_006229205.1 Suricata suricatta | reverse complement strand
AAATGAGGTGAATAACAAAATGGAGGCAGCCACCTCAAGGATTGACGAGGCAGAGAGAATAGGTGAATTAGAAGATATAGTAATAGCAAAAGACGAGGCTGAAAAGAAGAGAGAGAAATTGATCCAGGAGCAGGAAAGGAGACTTCGAGACCTGAGTGATACAATCAAATGGAACAACATCCGTATCATAGGAATTCCTGAAGAGGAAGACAGAGAGAAAGGTTCTGAAGGGATACTAGACCAACTTATAACTGAGAATTTCCCAAATCTGGGAAAAGAAATAGACATTCAAATTCAAGAGGCACAAAGAACCGCCTTAAGATGTAACTTGAATCGGCCTTCGGCACAACGTATCATAGTGAAACTGGCAAAATATAAAGATAAAGAGAGAATTCTGAAAGCAGCTAGGGATAAAAGGGCCCTCCATACAAAGGCAATACTATCAGAGTGGTTACAGACCTATCTAATGAAATTTGGCAGGCCAGGAAAAAAATGGCAGGAAATTTTCAATGTGATGAACAGAAAAATCATGCAGCCAAGAATCCTTTATCCAGCAAGCCTGTCCTTCAAAATAGAAGGAGAGATAAAAGTGTTCCCAAATAAACAAAAATTGAGAGAATTCATGACCACCAAACCAGTCCTACAGGAAATCCTAAGAGGGACTCTATGAGGGAAATGTTGCAAAGAATACAAGGTGCCAGTGACATCACTATAAACATGAATTCTAGGGAGAATACAATGACTCTAAACCCACATTTCTCAATAATAACACTGAATATAAATGGACTGAATGCTCCAACCAAACAGCACAGGGTAGCAGAATGGATAAAAAAACAAAATCCATCTATTTGCTGTCTACAACAGACTCATTTTCGACCTGAAGATACCTTCAGGTTGAAAGTAAAGAAATGGAGAA
>NW_021862381.1:0-916 GCF_006229205.1 Suricata suricatta | reverse complement strand
GGAGTCCTCTGCTTCAAGATTTCTCACAAGGTAGCAGTCAAGGTGTTAGCCACAGATGAGGTCCCATCTGAAGACTTAACTGGGGAGAATACACTTCCAACTTCACATGCTCTTTGGCAGAATTCAGTTCCTCAAGGGCTGAACTGAAGGGCTCCTCCATACTTAGGTTTTGTCTGAAGGCTGGTCTCAATTCTTTCCATGTAGTTGTCTTCAACAAAGCAGAGTTTCATCGAAATGTGCAAGCTGAGAAAAGTATAGAGAGCATCTAATGAGATAACACAGAAAGTGATAGTCACTAGACATGTGGAAGTTACACATTGACATTTGTGTATGCCACGTACAAACACTGTATCAGAGTCCCAAGACTGGAGAGAGAGAGAATGGTTTAAATAGATGGTACTTCAAACTGACCTTGAAAATATATAAAGGCTATGCAGTTACAGAAAGAAAAAATATGTTCTCAACCAGAAGAACCAGTAAAAGCAAAAGTACAGTTGTATGAATTCAAATGGCACATTCCAAGGTAAAATCACCAGACTACTGGAGGTAGAGGAAATGTTTTGGGAGGTAATCATTATTTGTATTTACACAGACCTGTCTGCATGACAGACACTGCTTTAAATACTTATATTAATTGATTTAATCCTCATGATAACCTTTGAGATAGATAATATTATTCCCAGCTTGCAAATGAGGAAAGTTGGCCCTGAGAGTTTAAATGATTTGACAAGTTTACACAGAAAATAACTAACAGAAATTGGATTTGGGCCAAGTATTCTGGTTCTATAACTCAAGCTTGTAAAGTAGATTAAAGCCAGTTTGGGCAGTTCTATGAATGTAGAATCTAAGTAATTCCTCCCAGAACTTTGCTAGTCACAGAAACTGTAGACTTTAATTTCCTCTTAAAATTATGAAG
>NW_021862380.1:0-916 GCF_006229205.1 Suricata suricatta | reverse complement strand
ATTCTCCTTTAGTTGCTTCGTAACTGGTTTAGTTGCAGCTTGTAGAAATGTAGACTTGGGGAAGATCAAGTCAGGAGAACATGCAGAAACAGTGAAACTATAGAGAGAAATGCCCAGAGCGAAAGAGAGAGTATTTGAAAGTACCCACAGAGAGGAAGCAGAAAAAAAAAAAACTCAGAAAAACTGAAGTTAGAAGAAAAGAAAAAAATATCCAGGAGAGGACATCTTATGAAACAACCTCTGGATGAAGAGTCAAGAGCGATGAGGAAGGCGTACTGTCCCGTGCTGCTGGAAGCTAACGGGATGATAAGTCCCCTGGATTTGGTAGCACAAGGCCAGTGGGGGTTGCAGACAGAGGAGGCTATATGGGTGCTGGGGTGGAGGTGTATTAAGGGAGGAGTGGACAGGATCTGTCAGGAAGGAGATGGGGTGGGGGAGGGGTAAGCAGTGGATGCAGCAGCTGAGGAAGACGTATCTTCAGCGAGTGTTTCACTTGAAGGAAAGAGAGCGATAAGGGGCCAACCATGTAGGAGTGGTGGACTCCAGTGAACATTTTTTAAGACTGGAGAGAACCAAGACTGAGAGGAGATGAGAAGCAATACTTGGAAAGACAGATTGAAAAATATTGTAGAGAAAAGGGGTATTTTAAAAAGCGACGATTATGAGGAAGCATGAACCCCAGAGTCCAGGAGCAACAAGTGCAAAATCTGGAGTCCAACTGCTCAGTGTGGCTCCTGGCCGTGCCACCTCCTATGTGGCATTTTGTATGTGCCACACAGGGTGTGATTTTTTTGTAAGGAAATGTGTGACTTTGATTAAAGTCTTTAAGCTTTCTATGTGTCAATTTTCACTTCTATAAAATTAACATAATAATATCTTAAGGAGTTATCGTGAAGAATATATGAGTAAGTACAAA
>NW_021862379.1:0-916 GCF_006229205.1 Suricata suricatta | reverse complement strand
CGGCCGACGGCCCGGAGCCTTCCTCCCACATCACCTGCTTCGCCCTGTCCCCACTCAGCAAAGCGCAACTGGCCTTCTGCGGGCGCCCGCCACATGAGCCCACAGTCCCCCTCCGACACGGGGGCAAATTATTCACTAAAAACAACTGGAGTGTAGCAGCTCCTGTAACCAGGCAGGAGGTTACAGAGCATGGCAGCCACTCGGAGTCCTATAAGCGCAGGAGGACGCTTGGGGGACCATCAGGGTGGGTGGGGACCCGACCCGGCCACACGGCGTTTCTGTGGCCCCTTCCCCTGTCTCCTCTGGGCCAAATGAAGGGCTCTGCCAACCGAAGTGTTGGCCGCAGAAAGACAAGTCCCCACGGACCCCCTGTGCCGGGGGCCAGGGGGAAGGGCCCATGGCAAAGGGGCCAGGTGACCCCAGTAACTGGGTGTTAACACCGGGCGAGCCGCCATGCCTCCGAGCTGGAAGCTGAGGGCCAGTGGCGGGGGGACACGCACCAAGCTGGGCTTCCAGGACCCCAGCTGTCCCTGCCTGCGGGCGGGAGCCCCCACAGAGCCTTCCTCTCCCTTAGGAGAAGCCGTGCTGTGGCCCCAAACCTGCCAGCCCTCCCCTGCCTCCCACCCCGTCCCCGCCCCCACCAGCCCCCGTAACACTCACCCGATCACCCTTGATGCCCATGTCTCCTTTAAACCCAGGGAAGCCGTCTTCACCCTGACAGAGGACAAGACAGTGGCGGGTCTGCATGAAAGAGCCCACGTCCAGGACGGCTGCCTGCACCCCCGCCCCCCCCACGACTCAGCACACGGCCCCCAGCTGTGTTACCCCACCCGGCGGGGCTTTCTGAGTGTGTCCCATGCCTCCTGAAGGACGTCCCCCTAATCCTCTGCAGTCATGGGGTCGAGCTCGCGGTCCC
>NW_021862378.1:0-916 GCF_006229205.1 Suricata suricatta | reverse complement strand
AAATAGATATATAATTCCAACTGTTACAGTGATATTCACCTAATCATGTACTCGGTGAAGGTAGCAATCTTTGAAACAATTGGTTTTCCCTGACTGTCAATAACCGATTGACTTTGAAAATGGAGTTTTCTATTCCAAAGTATGCATTCCGGCACAACACCAAATGCTAAAGTCGTTCTGAAGACCTCCCTTCTCCATTCCTGGGGAAAGTATACATTGTTGTGTATGTAGGAAACAGAATCGTCGATTGAATTTGACATTGGTGTTGGCTGATTTAAATTCTTACTGGTGTTTTATTTAAGAACCAAAGGTTCATCCCTCTCTGTTTCCAGGGTGAAGATCTGTGATCACATTTCCTGCTTGGGGAGAAAAGAGAATGTGTTAGACTTATAAGTATGAACAGAAATAGGTGAACAGTCATATTTCCTTCTGACTTTGTAATTTAAACAGTGTAAGTCAGTAGGGAAGGGCTGTATTTGGATCCAAAGTAAGTGAGGTGAAAATTACTAGGTGTTGGACCATCTGCATTTCGTTTTAATTAGGTGACTGTAATAGCGAGATCAAAAACTTTTCCTCGTCATTCAATCTAGGGAGCTTTCTATCCAGAAACCAAAGGGCTCATTCTGTCCTCTGGAGAGAGTGACTCAAAAAGGTCCTCTCTAATTACTTCGCCAAAACAGCAGCCAGGCCTGGGCTCAGGGACAGACCAGAGCTGGGTGGGGGTGGCGTTGTGAGGGTGAGGCACCCCAAGCAGCCCCCACAGAGGCCAGTCCCTGGGGGCTCTTAGGAACAGTCATTCTTAATCTGGCAATCGGGAGTTTCAGCTGCTCCCAAGACAGAATCGCTTAGAAAGCACAGCCCGGGTGAATCTGTGGGCCTGACTCCTAGGCTGAGCTGGCCTCTGTGACTGTGGGGC
>NW_021862377.1:0-916 GCF_006229205.1 Suricata suricatta | reverse complement strand
CATGGAAACCAAAGAGTTATCCTTGGCAGGACACTCTCCACGATTCACCACATCCCTTCCATCTATTACCAGGTCCAGCAAGCTCTACACCCACAGCGGCTCCATCTGTGCCACTGTCACCCTGGTCTGAACTACCCACGTCTCTGAGCCACACTGCTTACTAGCCCACTGCTCTTCCTTGCCTGAGGCCTGAAACCCCAGTGAAGAAAGAAAAAATAAAAAAAGTACAGGTCAGATTGTGAGACCCTTCGGCTTAAAACTTTCTGATGGCTTCATTTTACATCTAGATCATTCAAAAGTTGTTAACGTGACCACCAAGACTCTGAATTATCTGTTCCCTTTCTACCTTTCCAACTTCATCACCCACATTATCCTTCGTTCACTGTACTCTGACCACACACTTCCTTTTCACACTTCCTACTTCTTGAACACATCAAGTTCTATTCACACTTCCCGGATTTTGTACATAATGTTTCTTTGCCTGAAATGTTCTCCCTATTCCTCACCTAACTCCTACTCATCTGTTGGGTTTTGGCTTAAAGAACACTTCTTCAGATATGCCTTCCCTTAATCTCTTCCTCACTCCCCTGCCCCCATCCCATTTTTATATCTTTCAATATGAAAATTATCTGTGAATTTCACTTCTGGCTTCTAAGCTTCCTAGAGCCAAGAACCAGCCTATTTCATGGTACACAATAGATGTTCAACATGTCTTAGTTCACACCTCCGCCTGCAGGCTTTATGCTGGATCTCAAATGATCTTCATAAAAGCTCAAGGAGACATAATTTCATTCATTTCACAGAAAAGGGAGAGGAGACTCAAGGCACAGAGTCACAAAAAGTCACGCAGGTGTCTACTGAAGGTCACAGAGATCAAGCATCATTTAGGATATGGATGATTTCAAGCTTCAGATGA
>NW_021862376.1:0-916 GCF_006229205.1 Suricata suricatta | reverse complement strand
CTTTGCTTTTCTGTTTGGAGTATCATTGTAACTACTGTATTGTAAATGATGGAAAATAATTGCATATGTTAAAAAAATAAATTGTATAAAAAATTAAAAAAATAAAATAGCAGAGAAAACAAAAAAAAATAAATAAACTTAGTGAAAAGAGTGCTGAAATGACATTATACCCATTCATTGCTATGGGATTCATAGTTACACATAATATTATTCTGATGTGAAAGTATCCTGGTGAATGTAAATTGACTTCTCTTAATTTACCCTTTCACTGTACTGCTTGTGTGTTTTTTTTCTCAAGTCTCAGAAAAGTGCTGAAGGGTGTTTTATTGATTGACAGGCTGAGAACTGCGAGAAAAAAGAGAACTAAGGACTGTAAATTTGCATGTCACAGGGACACCCATTTTTTGGCCATGGGAGTTTCTTCTGAGAAGTGAGAAATGCCTTCAGATGACCTGGTTCATTTGCTAGTTGCCCTATTTATTTGCCATATTGCACCAATTGGTATTTCTTTCTATTGTTCAGTTGAGCAACTGAATGCCTGCTATATGCAAGTTATTTTGTATGGATTCTAAGTTGACCGAGACTTTCTTTAGAAACACAGCTTTCTTGGTCTTTCAGTCTGGTCAGGGAGATGACAGGGCACACAAATAACCAACACAAAAGATCAAGTGCGAAGGGAAGCTCAGAAAAAGTTCTAAGAGGCTGGGAGGAGGGAAGGATTCCTGGTGGGCTGAGGAGTCCTGTGTGAGTCAGGGAGAGCTTGGGGACTGCAGACACAGGAAGTGTTAGCAAAAGGGTAAATAATCTAGTTTGGCCAGAGCCTAGATGTTGTGAGGCAGTCAAAATAGAAAAAGCAAATTAGTCGGGTTACTTCTTGTACTAGGGACTTATTGTTGTGCAACCGTTACCCCAAAAC
>NW_021862375.1:0-916 GCF_006229205.1 Suricata suricatta | reverse complement strand
TTCAACTGACTTTTTGATGTAATGTGTTCACATCCCCACTTTATAAATAAAGAACCCAAGTCCCAGAGAGATGTATGGAGTCTTTCAGCCCCTGAGATGTGGAACTGTGGGCTCGAGTAGCTGGGACACTATGACTGCAGACAAGGACCCCCTCCTGAAAAACACTGGATCGCTATGGATGTTTGCTTTGCATATTTACGTTTCTTCCACTACAGGCTAGTATAGTCTCCATGATCTGAGAGTGGATTAGTACCCACTTGCTATTACCCACACAGGTGCCTGTAGATAGGTGTTTCTCAAGAAAATGGGCACCATGCCATCTTTGTTAGAGTTACCAAGGATGCTTGTAGTAATATGTATGTCCCCATCTCAGGTAATGGCAGTGACGGATTAATTTTTCACCAAGTTCCCTTTCCTTTCTGGGCATGAGACTATATTTCTTGGGCTTCAGCAGGGAGCCATGAGACTAGTTCTTGATGATAAAATGTGAATGGAAGTGACAGGGCCACCTCTTTGCTGCAGCAAGCAATAGCAGGTGTGTTTTCTTTACAGCCCCATTTCATTTCCTTACTTGTGGTCTCTGAGGCTGGAAGGGATGGTAGAGCCCTAGATGGGTCCCTGAATAATTAAATAACCAAGGTTATTCCTGGAATAACCAAGTGAAATAGAGAACTCTGTCCCCACTGGCCCATACTGGGTTGTGGCTTGGAAAATGAGTCATAATCTGGTTAAGCCCATTGAAACTGTGGGGTGGTTGGTGTAAAATTTGCCTTCCTTAATACATACATATATATTGCATGTATTAGAAAAGGCAAATTTTATTTATTTTTAATAGCTTATTTTCAAATTGGTTTTCATAATATACCCAGTGCTTCTCCCCCACAAGTGCCCCCCACCATGACCATCACTCCCATTT
>NW_021862374.1:0-916 GCF_006229205.1 Suricata suricatta | reverse complement strand
GATGTTGAGTTTTATCGAATGCTATTTCTGCATCTATTGAGATCATATTGTTTTCATCCTTTATTTTGTTAATGTGATGTATCATGCTGATCAATCTGCAGATATCAAACCATCCTTTCATCCATAGAATAAATTCCACTTGACCTTGGTGAATGATCCTTTTAATGTATTATTGATTCATTATAATATAATGTAATATATCCAGTTTGCTAATATTTTGTTAAGGATTTTTGCAACTGTGTTCATGAGGGATAATGGCCTATAGTTTTCTTGTAATATTTTTCTCTGGTTCTGGTATCAAGATAATGCTGGTTTTAAACAATGAATTTGGAAATTTTCTTCTATTTTTTGGAATAGTTTTAAAAAACAATTAATGCCTATACTTCTCAATGCTTGGTAGACTTCACCTGTGAAGCTATCTGGTCTTGGACTTTTGTTGGGGAATTTTTTTATTAGCAATTCATTTCATTACTAGAATTCGGTATGTTTGTATTTCCTGTTTCTTCCTGATTCCACGTTGGAAGATTCAATGTTTCTAGGAATTTATTCACTGCTTTTTTGTTATTCAATTTTTGGTATATAATTTTTCATGGCAATTTAATGCTTTGAATTTCTGTGGTGTCAGTCACTTCTTCTCCTCTTTAATTTCTGATTTGAGTCTTTTCTTTATTTTCCTTGGAGCTTGGCCAGAGGTTTTATCAATTTTGTTTGTTTTCAAAGAACCAGCTCTTGGCATTATTGATCCTTCCTAATGGTGTTTTGTTTTGTTTTCTAGTCTGCACTTATTTCCTTTCGGACCTTTGGTATCTTCTTCCTTCTACTAACTTTGGGCTCTGTTTCTTCATCTTTTTTTCTAGTTTCTTGATGTGTAAGACTGTTTCTTGAGATTTTTCTTGTTTCTTTTTTTTTTTTTTTT
>NW_021862373.1:0-916 GCF_006229205.1 Suricata suricatta | reverse complement strand
TCATCTGAAGCTTGAAATCATCCATATCCTAAATGATGCTTGATCTCTGTGACCTTCAGTAGACACCTGCGTGACTTTTTGTGACTCTGTGCCTTGAGTCTCCTCTCCCTTTTCTGTGAAATGAATGTAATTATGTCTCCTTGAGCTTTTATGAAGATCATTTGAGATCCAGCATAAAGCCTGCAGGCGGAGGTGTGAACTAAGACATGTTGAACATCTATTGTGTACCATGAAATAGGCTGGTTCTTGGCTCTAGGAAGCTTAGAAGCCAGAAGTGAAATTCACAGATAATTTTCATATTGAAAGATATAAAAATGGGATGGGGGCAGGGGAGTGAGGAAGAGATTAAGGGAAGGCATATCTGAAGAAGTGTTCTTTAAGCCAAAACCCAACAGATGAGTAGGAGTTAGGTGAGGAATAGGGAGAACATTTCAGGCAAAGAAACATTACGTACAAAATCCGGGAAGTGTGAATAGAACTTGATGTGTTCAAGAAGTAGGAAGTGTGAAAAGGAAGTGTGTGGTCAGAGTACAGTGAACGAAGGATAATGTGGGTGATGAAGTTGGAAAGGTAGAAAGGGAACAGATAATTCAGAGTCTTGGTGGTCACGTTAACAACTTTTGAATGATCTAGATGTAAAATGAAGCCATCAGAAAGTTTTAAGCCGAAGGGTCTCACAATCTGACCTGTACTTTTTTTATTTTTTCTTTCTTCACTGGGGTTTCAGGCCTCAGGCAAGGAAGAGCAGTGGGCTAGTAAGCAGTGTGGCTCAGAGACGTGGGTAGTTCGGACCAGGGTGACAGTGGCACAGATGGAGCCGCTGTGGGTGTAGAGCTTGCTGGACCTGGTAATAGATGGAAGGGATGTGGTGAATCGTGGAGAGTGTCCTGCCAAGGATAACTCTTTGGTTTCCATG
>NW_021862372.1:0-1824 GCF_006229205.1 Suricata suricatta | reverse complement strand
CCAAAAATGTAGGGGAAAAGATTGTAGAAGTGATTACTGAGATGTAGAGCACTAAATTAATAAAAATAGTATATTGTTTTTCTTAATTTTATGACAGGTGTGGTATTTGTCAGAACAATTATATTTTTTTCATGTGTTGTTATCGATTTTTTTTCATTCTAAACAACCATGAATGCCTTATTTTGTATATATTTTCTTAAAAAGAGTCCTCTAGAAGCTTTGGGGCCCCCAGACTTGGAACCAGCCTATCAAAAGCCTTGTCTCTTCCAAAGACTGTGCCAGGCCAGGATGGGGGTTCTGGGCTCACAGATCTCTCATCTTTCCTGCCCCTGGGGAATCTCTCTCCAGCCCTGGGGACTCTGTGCCCTTCTCTGCTCCTCCCAGGCTGATTTCATTCTTCTGTTCTGGCATCTTCAAAACACAAGAGTGTCCTTCAACTTTAAGCAGTCTCTGTCTTCTCTCTCTACAATAATCCCTGAGGCAAGGAAATACTGACACCAGTTCAGAACTGGAGGAGAGGCTTGTGGAAATTCACAAATTGATAACCTCAGTGGAAGACTGCTGCCTGGGCTACAGTGATGCTCAGATTGTTTCAATGGTCCCATTGTATCTGTCTTTGTCCGTCAGTAGGTGATATTTACATAAATTACATTGTAATGTAAATCATGTCTTAAATTGTGGGGAAAAAAATATCCATTTCGAGTGGTAGTGAGTCAGCTGTTGCTCATGAGATATTCCACTCCAGCTCTTTCAGCCAGCCAGAGGAAGCACCAGGAACCCCAGCAGACTCTGGGCTTGGTCCCACATCCCACATCCAGAGGGCAACAGAAACAGCAACGAAAAGGAAGTATTCACATGAGAGGTCTGAGAGCTGGTCACTTGAAGAGACAGGGCAGAGGTCTTTAGCCATTTTCTAGCAATTTTGGGTCCATCGTGGAGAGAAGTCAGCATGGCATTTGCAACCTGGACTATAGCAGGGGAAAACATAACCACTGTACCATCAGAGGCACTGTGGTTTGGATTTCTTCTACACATTTCTCCATCCCAGCTCTGTCTGTACCCACTTTGCTGGAGAACAGCATAATTAACCACTGGGTTTCAGAGAGAGGTGAGACTTTTCAGTGTCTTCTCACCTCATTTTCAGTCAAGATTTTAGCCTGAAAATGTTTTTCCTTCTCCCTGTGATGGCAACTCTTAGACCTGGATTTTGCTGGAAGCCTTCTATTTTCATCACTCTGATTGCTTTATTTATGTTCTAAATCACTGATTTGGTGTTTGGGAAATTGCCATGTTTGGGCAGCAACACTTAATGGGTTGATGAGTTTCAAGTTTATTTATAAAATACATCTTAAAAAAAAAAGGTCCTTAAAGTTTCAACTCCTCATTCCTTATGTTTAAGAGAGTGATAAACAGTGACTTCATTTATCATTTACTCAAACTCTGGCCATCAAATCAAAACCGAAGACCGTTACCTACCTAGCGGTCACTCATGAATATCTTGGTACTTGCCTCAATAATCAGGTTGGATAAACCAGTCTTCCGTCTAAATCGAAATCTGAATACCTCCTTCGCGGAGCATCTGATGTTGTTGAATGAGCTGTAATGAAACAGAAATCAAAGTTGAGTGCTGATTTTGGCTCTGCCGTGACTTGGTTGTATCACCACATCTTGACCTTTCATGGCTCTGTTTTTTTTTTTAATTCTTTAATGTTTATTTATTTTTGAAAGAGAGAGGAAGAGCACCAGTGGGGGAGGGACAGAGAGCGAGGGAGACACAGAATCTGAAACAGGCTCCTGGCTCTGAGCTGTCTGCACAGAGCCTGA
>NW_021862371.1:0-916 GCF_006229205.1 Suricata suricatta | reverse complement strand
CATTTGCTAAAAACTTGCTTTATTCCTACCACCATACTATTTACCTAAAACCTATGAACTGAAAAAGCGACTCAATGGGCTCTAAGAAAACTCTGATTTTAGACAAGCAGATAAAAGTAAAAAATTAGAAAAGAAATGGGTATGATAAAAAATTGATGTCTAATAAAACATGTCATGCACAGAGAAGTGTTAATGAAAGAAAAGGGCTTGCTCACATGGGCCAGCGCTGTTAGGGAAGGTCCCTGAAGCAGGACAACACTGACAACAACCATTCATGGTTACACGTCAACAGTGCAGCACAGTCAACAATCATTATCTGTAAACCAGAATCAGTTTTACCCTTAATGAAAACGTTCTCTACCCAGCACCCTCAAGAGGACTGTAATTCTTCCAGATTCTCCTCCAATGTCTAATGTAAAGACGGAGAGGGTCATGTGGTGCTTTGGTCAGTACAGTCTAAAATGTGCTAAATACACAAATACGGGTTCAGGAAGAAGGCATAATGAAAAGTGTCTAAAAGGCAGGAAAACTGCCCAACGCAAAATTAAATCAGCATTGTGAAATACTATGACCTCTTCCTGGAAAAAAAAATGTTTGGGATAATCAACTATACTTTTCCAAGAGACTGGGTTAAGAAACCAAATCTGTGGTTTAAATACATTTCCTTTTAAAAGTTTATTAAGTTGCTTCATAAAAATGTTTTTGTAGGATTCAAAAGAAAATGGCCCTTTGCTACACTGGATTGTTGTTCTCAATTCTGCACTTCCTCCCTGGGGGAGAAATCTACACCCACACCCTTTGCTACGCCACCTCGTGGCACTGTGCGCAACTGCGTGAAGCCTGCATCCACCCTCTTGGCCATGTGGTTTGTTTTGACCAACAGAGGAGAATTAACAGTATACCTAATTCAACTTGA
>NW_021862370.1:0-916 GCF_006229205.1 Suricata suricatta | reverse complement strand
GGATACTTTCCGGTTAGAAGCCGTATGTTTTTTATTAGCTGTGGTGCTGGGAAAGCCCCGCTCCCTGAGATGTGGGTTGTAGTAGCGTTGGCTACGCCGGAGAGCCTTGAAATCAGCAGCATGCCCCCCACCCGAGGTGCACGCACTTGGCCGAGAGGCCAGGAGCCTGGATCTTCACCCCCGGAAAGAGGGTCTTTGTTTTATGTTTATGGGTGTTTTACTGAGTTTATTGATGGTTTTTATTCCCATCATATAGACCAACACAAGCCAGCCCCTACCCACAGTTCTCAAAGGCAGAGGCGTTAACTAGAACTTTAGAAAACAATATTTTTAGCATTTTTAACAGTGCCGAGAGACTGGAAAATGCTGCTCTTCCAAAGCGGGCGGTGGTCTTTGAGGTTGAGAGACGACAGCTTAGCATGCTTGCTGCCCTTCTCCAGAGAGCCCGGGGCAGCTGGCGTTGGGGAAGGACGAGTGTTCGGTGCCTCGCTAACAGAATCCGTAAAAACTTAGCTGCATTCACGGACAATCCGAACTGGGGTCCTGATTTTGTTGTGTGTGTTCCTTTGACTGTGTGGTGTCCATTTTTGCAAGAATATTTTGTTGAAAGAAGTTTGAAAACAAATCCTCATAGAAAACCATCCCCTTGACTCACGGACAACAGAACGCTGTGCCCCTGGGGCGTCCCAGGACCCCCCAGTCCCACGAGAAACACGGAGGTGCGCTTATGAGAGCGTGGTTGTATCTGACCGGCAAAGACGAGTAACGCAGGCCGTGTCCTTGGCTTACGTGCTTGTGGGTGGTTGGGTGCTGCTTCTCCCTCCCTCCCTTCCCCTCCCCCTTCCCCTGAAGCATCGGTGGGCACAGGAAGGGACTATGCACAGTCAGGGCACAGCCGCGCTGGGGCCTCGGTCCC
>NW_021862369.1:0-916 GCF_006229205.1 Suricata suricatta | reverse complement strand
TGTGTCTCCTTCTCTCTCTGACCCTCCCCCTCTCATGCTTTGTCTCTCTCTGTATCAAAAATAAATAAAACATTAAAAAAAAAAAAAAAGAAACTCTGTAACTTTTCCCTGTGATATAATTTTAAATCTATATAAAGGAGGTACGCATAGTGCAAAAACAAAAGAAAACCTCCTGGGAACCTGTGGTAGACAGAAATTCAGCCCCCAGGACCTTCAACTCCTAGTATCACAGCCACAGGGACATTACATTATTTACATGACAAAAGAGACATTGCAGATATAACTTAAATCACTAACTGGTTAGGGACACCTGGGTGGTGAGTCAGTAAAGTGTTCAACTCTTGATCTTGGCTCAGGTCATAATCTTGTGGTTGGGGAGTTCAAGCCCCCAATCAGGCTCTGCACTGGGACTCTACCTTTCCGTCTCTGTTCCTCCCCTACTTGCACATGCATGCTCTCTCCTCTCCCCCCCCTCTCAAAAATAAACATTAAAAAAAAGATATGCATTTATATTTTATAATGAAGTCTGGATCTTGCATCAATGATAAATATGGTTATAAATCTACCTGATAAGAATTCTATAATTTTCTTTTGAGTCTAGTAATTACATAAAAGGATTTTCCTTGTATCTGACATTTTAATACTCAACAAGAGACTTGTCCAAATTCTACTGTCTACCAACATTTGCTTTACCGGTTAAATCTGTTTTTTATTCTTCCAATAAATGTTCAAGAGGCTATCTAAAAAAAATTTTCTTTTAATCACTGACTGGTTGATCTTAAGAGAAGGAAATTTTCCTGGAATGTTCAGATAGAACGAATGTGATCACATGAACCTTTGAAGGCAGACAGATGAAGCAGAAGGGGAAAGCCAATTGAAAACAGAAACACTCACAGCACCACTGCTGGCTTAAAGA
>NW_021862368.1:0-916 GCF_006229205.1 Suricata suricatta | reverse complement strand
GCTCCGGGTGAGCCGTCTGTCATTCTGAAAGGGGGCTCCTCGCCCAGATGAGCAAGATCTTGTTTCCTGAAGCACAGAGTGAGCTTATTTATTATTTCACCGTCTTCTCTGCACGGGTGGGGACTTCCTGGCAGGGACTGTGGAGTCATCCAGCTCCGTGGGTGCCAGTGGCCTCAGCTCCCGGGGCTCGGGGCACGGAGCCGACCTCAGTCTGTAAAGCAGATCCCAGCTTCCCTCCATCACCCCGGGGCCGAGGAGAGAGGCGTGCAGCACACGCGCGTGGCTACGGTGGGGACATCGGGATGACTCGCTCTGGGATGTGGGGGGACGCGGCCTGCTGTGTGCCAAGTCCCAGACGCCTGGCAGAGCTTTCCGGAACAGGGTGCCTTTGCTGCCCAGCAGCACTGCGGGGAGGCTGCCAGACGGAGCGTCAGGTGGTAGCTGCGTGCACGTGCGTGTGAGCGTGTGTGTGGTGTGTGCACACATATATGTGTGTGAGCATGTGTGCCTGTGTGTATGCGTGCACGTGCGTGTGTGTGTGGTGCGTGCACATGTATATGTGTGTGTGTGTGGGCACACGTGAGCATTTGTGAGTGTGCATGTGTGAGCGTGTGTGCCTGTGTGTGCGTGCATGTGCATATATGTGTGTGAGCGTGTGTGCCTGTGTGTATGCGTGCATGTGCGTGTGTGTGGGCACATGTATATGTGTGTGTGCATGTGTGAGCGTGTGTGCCTGTGTGTGGTGTGTGCACATGTATATGTGTGTGAGTGTGGGCACACGTGAGCATTTGTGAGCGTGCATGTGTGCACACGTGTGTGTTGGTGTGTCTGTGTGTATGGTATTTGCACACACGTGAGCGTGGGTGCACATGTCAGCGTGTGTGCACGTGTATGTGTGTGGTGTGTGCACATGTAT
>NW_021862367.1:0-916 GCF_006229205.1 Suricata suricatta | reverse complement strand
AAACCATAACAACCCTATCACTATTAGTTACAGATAGATAAAACTCAGTCTTAAAGTAATACTCTTATTCATAAAATGACAGATTAATTTTTGCAAGCTTAGATTCCTAAAGTAGAAAAGAATAAAGTAATGCATGTGAAACAGTTACAATTCAGCAGCTAAAGCAAGATACCTTTTAATACAGGGTTTTACCTTGAGGGTATCCACTTAGGGAAAGAAAACAAAGCCACGGGTTCTTCACCAAATTTTACTGACTTATTCCTTCAGGTCATGATTTATAAGATTTTCCACATACTTAGAGGAGTTTCACCAACGTGACTCTGTCTCATTATTTACAACATTATGTTCTCTGGGCTAAAGGCCAGAAGAAGGCAAAATTGGTTCTCGAACAGGGTTATTACAGAGGAAAAAAGACTAACGGTAATACTTGCCCAGTTGTCTGGAAAGTACTTGTCCACAATCTCTCTCATTTTGGCTTGATGGGTGTGAAGAATGGCAGGTTCAAAGTAGAGGGTCACGTACAGCATGGCGGCCTGAGTCGCCAGGGCCGTGCTGCGGTGTTCTGGCAGAGGGTACGCGGACACCTGCAATGCAGAGACGACACCCTGAAGGGGCAGCTCTCGGCAACTCGTGAACTGACACACGTGCCAGGTAAATGGTGTGGTTCCAGGACGTCCGGTCTCTCAAGAGCGCATGTCCCCTGGGGGTTTGGGCACTCCGTGCGATTCTCAGACTGTGGCACTGCTGGAGCACAGCACGGCCAGGGCCACCTTCTGGCCAACCACACAGTGCTCTCTTCCCTCCAGCCCTGACTCTGCTGCAACTTGAAGTCTCTGCCTCAAGAAAAACAAAAATGTCTTACCCTCATGTCTCTTGCTAGTTCCATTTCTGGGTCTCTCTTAAAAAAATTTTTTTT
>NW_021862366.1:0-916 GCF_006229205.1 Suricata suricatta | reverse complement strand
TAATATATGTACTCCTATTTGAAAATAGTGTGTTACCTTTTCCTTCTAAAGTTACAATTTTCTTTTTATTTTTTATTTTCTTTCTATTTAAAAAGCATTCTTTGGACATTTTTGTTTTGAAATTTTTAAATGTTTATTCATTTTTGAGAGACAGAGACAGGGCCCGAGCCAAGGAGGGACACCAAGAGAGAAAGGGATACACAGGATCTGAAGAATGCTCCAGGCTCTGAGCCATCAGCACAGAGGCCAACACAGAGTTTGAACTCATAAACCATGAAATCATGACCTGAGCTGAATTTGGCCACTCAACTGACTGAGCAACTCCGACACAGCTAGACATTTTTATTCTAGAGTAGCTTAGTTTCCATTTGTCTGAATTCCTCTATTTCCCTTTAATTATTGAAGGATTTTTTTTTGCTAGATACAGACTTCATCGTTGATAGATTTTTTCCTTCAACACTCAAAAATATGGTGCCACTTCCTTCTGGCCTCTACTGTTTCAAATGAGAAGTCTGTAGCCATTCAAATCAGTGTTACCCTTTAGGTAATGTGTTCTTTGGTTGCTTTTAATATTTTATTCTTTGCCTTTAGTTTTTTTTTTTAAGGGGGAAAGGAAGTTTATTTTTTTTTACTTTATAAAGTTTCATATTTTTTAACATATGCAATTATTTTCCATCATTTACAATACAGTAGTTACAATGACACTCCAAACAGAAAAGCAAAGTAAAAAATCAAAACACCAACTTCTGTTTCATGTAATTAGACTTACACAGAAATTAGAAGGTTAAGTACCAACTAGTTAATCACCTAATTTCACAGCTATCTGAAGTGGCAATCATTATATAGCAGCGTATCTATGATACATTCAAGATACATGATACAATTTATTACTTGCCCATAAGCTAAAACTCAGCCT
>NW_021862365.1:0-916 GCF_006229205.1 Suricata suricatta | reverse complement strand
ATGAAAGGTCATAATGTGTTTTGGGGGGAGGTTAGGAGATCACTCACAAGGCATTCAAAGTGACATTGCTATTATAAAATGCTTCATTCCCACTTACTTACCTATGTGAACACAACTCTTAGCATTTACAATCGTATAATTTTATGTTTTTAAGATTTTTTTATGTTTATTTTTGAGAGAGAGAGAGAGAGAGAGAGAGAGCATAAGTGGGGGATGGGCAGAGAGAGAGGGAGACACAGAACCTGAGGCAGGCTCCAGGCTCTGAGCTGTCAGCACAGAGCCCTATGCGGGTCTCGAACCCATGGGCAGTGAGATCATGACCCGAGCCAAACTCAGACATTTAACACACTAAGCCACCCAATATAATTTTAAAAAGGAATAGAATTGATGTGAAGCCTGAGCCCATTCCGACTCTTTTATTATTATTGTTATTGTTGTTGTTGTTGTTGTTGTTGTTGTTTTATTTCAGAGGTAGCATGAGTGGGGGAGAGGGGCAAAAAGAGAGAGAGAGAATCCTGAGCCCAGTGAGCCCAATGCAGCACTTGATCCCATGTCTCTGGGGCAAAATCAAGGGCTGGACACTCAATCCATTGCGCCATGCGGGCCCCCCGGTCCCATTCTTTTAATAGGTAACATTTCTCTCTTTTCAGGAAATATTTGTTAAATACTTACTTTAAAATTTTGTAACATACTTCTGTTGTTACTCAATGCTATAAAAATATAATTGTAACTGAGTCCAGAAGAAATACTTATGTTGACACAGGAACTTTAAAATCTAGAAAACTGCAATTCAAAGGCATTTAAAACATAATCAATCGAATACTGGCAAGCATTTGAATAATTTTACATAAATAAAAATTTTTAGGGAAAATGGGATGGAATATAAAAATATAAATTCAGGGAGAAAAAGGAATTA
>NW_021862364.1:0-916 GCF_006229205.1 Suricata suricatta | reverse complement strand
GGGCGTGCGCGTGTGTGCAGGAGGCTTATTTATTTAATGTTTAGGTCCTCAGCCACTCACAGTTCTATCAACTTGCGAAAGACAGAGAGGGAAGCCTTCACTTAAGCAAAGATTTGCAAGGGAGACGGAGCCTGGCCGAGGAGGGGTAAAGCGGGATGCAGGGTTGTGACAGGGGGTGTCTTTTTCAGGAGCCGCAGAACCGGTGTGAAGCGCGGGGCTCGTTACCGGGGGCACGTGAGGAAGGCGGTGGGTGATGTGAGGAATTTGGGAACACGGAGAGCAATGCGGAGTGTGGGAGGGTGAGCGTGTGTTCCCGCGTTTGTGTTTATTGGAGAAGAATGACCTTCTCTCGTCTTGCTTCCAAGGATTTGCCAAGAAGGGGTTGAACACTGATTGGGGATCCCTCCAGAAACTTCCTCAGAACTCTTCCTCCTTAAGGCAGTAAGAGTCTCCCTTTCCTGTGCCCCTGTGGCTAAAGGAAGAGGAATATCATCTCCACAGCAAAAGCAAACAAAGAAATAAAAGAAAGCCACAACTCCCTGCCCCCGGCAGATGGGGCAGGAGGAGCCCCCGTCACGTGGTATGGTTGTGTATGTCCAGGAGAGGCAGGCACGCAGTGTCCATATTAGCTTCGTTTGTGACGCCCCCAGACTGGAAGGAGTTTATCAATGGTACTGTATCCATCTAGTAAAATACTACACGGCAACGAGAAAGAAGGGACTGTAGATGCATGCGGTGGCACAGAGGACGGTCATGATGTTAGACCAAGAACCCAGACGCAGACAGGCCCGCACCACCTGATTCCATCTGTGTAGAGTTCAGAGTGAAGCTGATCTAGAATGAAAATCAGAATGGCGATGGCCCCTGGGAGTAGGAAGGGCTACTGAATGGGAGGGGACACAAGGGAGCCTCCCAG
>NW_021862363.1:0-916 GCF_006229205.1 Suricata suricatta | reverse complement strand
ATAAGACTGTACTTTCCATGCTTCCCTTCAGCAAAGTGTGACCATGGGATTAAGTTCCACTCAACAAGATGTGAATGGAAGTGAGAATGTAACTTCCAGGGCGTTTCTTAGAGGGAAGAAGTGTGCTGGAAAACAACGTGTTGGTTGGCCATTTTGGAGAAGGAGGAAGAGAGTAATATCCTAAAAAACATGAAGCAGGAAGACAGAAGAGACTGTGACCCTCATTATTTCATAGAGAAGAGCTGCCACTCTAAATTAGGCTTTTATATGGGCAAGAAATAAACTTCCATCACCTTAAGCCATAGTTACGATGGCCTTTGTTACATGCATCCAAAGCTGTAGCCTCATAAATATTGTGGAGAGGAAGAAGAGAGGCAGAATGTGGTGGAGGGTTATGACATGTGCCTGGCACAAAGTACATGCATGCCATAGATTTCTTTGCCTCAAGCACTCTTGCTGAAAACATTTTCATCATACACTAATTGGCCATCCGGCAATTCTGCTGAAAAAGATAAAATCGTGAAAAATAAAAGACATTCATTTAAAAAGACATAATGAAATATGAAAAATAAAAAGACTATTGCAAAATACAAAAAAAAATGGAATGAACTTAAAACGTGGATAGATTCGTGGCAATACTGTGCATGTAACTGATTTTATTTTGTGGATTATACCTAAGCACTTGTCTTTGAAGTCTTTCATTCATCATTTATACTTTTTTTTGCTTGTTGATCCATTAATCTCCTCATTTGACATCATATTTTTTCCTTTTTTTTGCTAAAATGTCATTAAGACAGGTATCCATTTCCAAATATTAGAATGCTTATTTGTAACTGAGCTTTCTATTGCATTGTGAAAGCCTTCTATGCTGTTGTTTGTTCTTGGCATACTGTCACAAGTCTATTTATAGACATTC
>NW_021862362.1:0-916 GCF_006229205.1 Suricata suricatta | reverse complement strand
AAATAGATATATAATTCCAACTGTTACAGTGATATTCACCTAATCATGTACTCGGTGAAGGTAGCAATCTTTGAAACAATTGGTTTTCCCTGACTGTCAATAACCGATTGACTTTGAAAATGGAGTTTTCTATTCCAAAGTATGCATTCCGGCACAACACCAAATGCTAAAGTCGTTCTGAAGACCTCCGTTCTCCATTCCTGGGGAAAGTATACATTGTTGTGTATGTAGGAAACAGAATCGTCTATTGAATTTGACATTGGTGTTGGCTGATTTAAATTCTTACTGGTGTTTTATTTAAGAACCAAAGGTTCATACCTCTCTGTTTCCAGGGTGAAGATCTGTGATCACATTTCCTGCTTGGGGAGAAAAGAGAATGTGTTAGACTTATAAGTATGAACAGAAATAGGTGAACAGTCATATTTCCTTCTGACTTTGTAATTTAAACAGTGTAAGTCAGTAGGGAAGGGCTGTATTTGGATCCAAAGTAAGTGAGGTGAAAATTACTAGGTGTTGGACCATCTGCATTTCGTTTTAATTAGGTGACTGTAATAGCGAGATCAAAAACTTTTCCTCGTCATTCAATCTAGGGAGCTTTCTATCCAGAAACCAAAGGGCTCATTCTGTCCTCCGGAGAGAGTGACTCAAAAAGGTCCTCTCTAATTACTTCGCCAAAACAGCAGACAGGCCTGGGCTCAGGGACAGACCAAAGCTGGGTGGGGGTGGCGTTGTGAGGGTGAGGCACCCCAAGCAGCCCCCACAGAGGCCAGTCCCTAGGGGCTCTTAGGAACAGTCATTCTTAATCTGGCAATCGGGAGTTTCAGCTGCTCCCAAGACAGAATCGCTTAGAAAGCACAGCCCGGGTGAATCTGTGGGCCTGACTCCTAGGCTGAGCTGGCCTCTGTGACTGTGGGGC
>NW_021862361.1:0-1824 GCF_006229205.1 Suricata suricatta | reverse complement strand
TTTTCTCTTTGGATTTCCTATTTTCAATTTCACTGATTTCATCCTTATGATTCCTTTTCTTTTACTTTGGATTTTTCTCTTCTTTTATCTACTTTCCAAAGATGAAAGCTTAGATTACTGATTTTAGATATGCTTTTTTTTCTAATATATGCCTTCACTGCTATAAAGTTCCATCTAAGAACTACCTCTGCTAATCTCATAAATTTTGATACATTTTCATTTACATTTACTTCTAAACATTTTTAAATTCCTTTATTATGTCTTTTTAGTCTAAAGTATAATTCAAGTTCAGTGTGTCCTTTTGGATTTTCTGTCTGGTTAGTCTATCTGTTGTGGAAAGTAGGATATTCAAGTTCCTTGGTCTTATTACATTATTGCCTATTTTTCCCTTCAGATCTGCTATTAGTTTCTTAAATAGGTGTTCTGATGATGCATGTTTATATATTAGTGGTTGTTATATCTTGATGAATTGGCCCTTTTGTCATTATATAATGATACATTTTTTTCTCTTGTTACAGTCCTTACTTTTGTTTTGTCTGATAGAAGTATTGCTATTCTGCTTTCTTTTGGTTTAGTTTTGCATGGGATAATTTTTCCATCCTTTTAATTTGAGTCTGCGCATCCTCAAAGCTTAAGTGAGTCCTGTGTAGGCAGCATACAGTTGGGTGTTGTTTTTCAAGCTGTTTATCCACTCTGTGCATTTAGATTGGAGAATTTAATCCACTTATGTTTAAAGTAATTATTAATAAAGAAGAACTAACTACTGCCATCTTATTATTTGTTTTCTTGCTCTTCTGTAGTTCCCTTTTTCCTTTCTTCCTCTTTTGTTGTTTCTTTGTGAATTCATGATTTTATTAATTATGTACTTTAATTCCTTTCTCTTTCTCTTTTGTGAATTTACTATAAGCTTTTGCTTTGTAGTTATCATGAGGCTTACATAAAAAGTCTTAGAGTATAATCTTCTCTTTTAAGCTGATAACAACTTAAATTACCTCACATACAAATATTCTACCTTTGTACTCTCCCCTCTATGTTATGCTTTTGATGTTACAATTTATCTCTTTTTATATTGTGTATCCATTAACAAACTATTGTAGCTGCAGTTATTTTTAATACTTTTGTCATTTAACTTTTATACTACAGTTATGATTAGTACACTACAATGTGATAGGCTACAAGAGTTGGCCTGGTGATGAATCAGGCCAGCACTGGGGTCCATGATGGGTTTAGACACTCATTTCACTCTTCTTTCCAGTCTGGACAGTGTTTCTCTTCGTGCTGAGTGGCCTAGGCTTGAGGAAGGGATGATGGCAATACTGTGAGACTATATTTCCTACTCTTCTCAGTATATATTTTCTTATTTCTGTGCTTCACTCAGGTGCTTTAGTCGCTTATCTGTAATCTGTGGCTCTCATAAGTGTACTTTTTTGTTCATGGATAGTTGTCCAAATTAAAGTGTCTGGGAGAGGATAGGCACCAGAAATTCCTGTACTGCTATTTTGCTGATATCACTCCATGTGATCTATTTTTTTAAATGTGTTAAGATGTGTTTTAATCATTCTTTAGTAGTGTAGCTCTTTGTCGATGTTGATTATATCCATGGATGGATTTTAAAAAATTAACAACCACCTTGGGATTCAAGTGCATCATGACGTTTCTTTTAAGAAATTTCATCAGATAACACATCTGGCCAATCAAGATATGTTTATAGCTAGTCTATCAAGTATAGCGTATACACATAGTACGTTAGATGCTTTGAAATCACACAACTTCTAGTAACTTATACATTGAAAAGTTTAATAGTTTCATATTTTCAGTAGTTCA
>NW_021862360.1:0-916 GCF_006229205.1 Suricata suricatta | reverse complement strand
ATGCTGTTGAATTCGATTTGCTAGTATCTTGTTGAGTATTTTTGCATCTGTATTCATTAAGGATATTGGTCTGTAGTTCTCTTTTTTGGCTGGGTCCCTGTCTGGTTTGGGTATCAAGGTGATGCTGGCTTCGTAGAATGAGTTTGGAAGCTTTCCTTCTATTTCTATTTTTTGGAATAGTTTGAGAAGAATGGGTATAAGCTCTGCTTTAAATGTCTGGTAGAATTCCCCTGGGAAGCCATCTGGCCCTGGGCTCTTATTCGTTGGGAGATTTTTGATAACGGATTCGATTTCTTCACTGGTTATTGGTCTATTCACGCTTTCTATCTCTTCCTGTTTGTAGCAGGCGGTGCTGGGAGAACTGGACAGCAACATGCAGAAGAATAAAACTAGACCACGTTCTTACACCATACACAAAAATTAACTCAAAATGGCTAAAGGACCTGAATGTGAGACAGGAAACCATCAAAACCCTTGAGGAGAAAGTAGGAATAAACCTCCTAGACCTCCACCGCAGCAATCTCCTACTTGACACATCCCCAAAGGCAAGGGAAATGAAAGCAAAACTGAACTCTTGGGACTTCATCAAGATAAAAAGCTTCTGCACTGCAAAGGAAACAATCAAGAAAACTAACAGGAAACCGACAGAATGGGAAAAGATAGTTGCAAATGACATATCAGATAAAGGGCTAATATCTAACATCTACAAGGAACTCCCCAAACTTCACACCCACAAAACAAATAACCCAGTGAAGAAATGGGCAGAAGACATGAACAGACACTTCTCCAAAGAGGACATCCAGATGGCCTACAGGCACATGAAACGATGCTCAACATCACTCATCATCAGGGAAACACAAATCAAAACCACACTGAGATACCACCTCACACCAGTCAGAGTGGCTAAAATGAACAA
>NW_021862359.1:0-916 GCF_006229205.1 Suricata suricatta | reverse complement strand
GAAAGTGAGGAGGGGAGGGTCCAAGGGGGAAATGAAGGTGAGGAGGGGAGGCTCCAGGTGGGGATGAAGGTGAGGACATGGAGGATCTATGTGGGATGAAGATGAGGAGGTGGGGGATCCAGGTGGGGATGAAGTTGAGGACACGGAAGTACCAGATGGGGATGAAGGTGAGGAGGGGTGAATCCAGGTGGGGATGAAGGTGAGGGAGGCTCCAGGAAGGGAGGAAGATGAGGAAGGGAGGATCCAAGTGGGTATGAAGGTGAGGAGGGGAGGTCCCAGGTGGGGATAAAGGTGAGGAGAAGAGGATCTAAGTGGAGAAGAAAGTGAGGAGGGGAGGGTCTAAGTGGAAATGAATGTGAGGCGGGAATGATCCAGGTGAGGATGAAGGTGAGGAGGGAAGGATCCAGGTGGGGATTATGGTGTGGGGGGGGGGAGGCTCCAGGTGGGGATGAATGTGAGGAGGGCAGGATCCAGTTGGGGATGAAGATGAGGAGGGGAGGGACCAGGGGAGGTATACTGGTGATGAGGGGAGGATCCAGGTGAGATGAGGGTGAGGATGGGAGGATCCAGAAGAGAATAAAGGTGAGGCGAGAAGGATTCAGGTGAGGACGAGCTAAGGAGAGGCTCCAAGTGGGGATGAAGATGAGGAGAGGGGATCCTGGTGGAGATGAAGGTGAGGACACAGAAGATCCAGGTGGGTATGAAGGTGAGGAGAGAAGGATCCTGGTGGGGATGAAGATGAGGAAGTGGGGGATACAGGTGGAGATGACTGTGACGGGGGAGGATCCAGGTGGGGGTGAAGAGGAGGAGGGAAGGATCCAGGTGGGGATGAGGTAAGGAGGGGAGGCTCCAAGTGGGGATGAAGGCGAGGAGGTGGGGGATCCAGGTGGGGATGAAGGTGAGGAGGTGGGGGGTT
>NW_021862358.1:0-916 GCF_006229205.1 Suricata suricatta | reverse complement strand
AAGGATAGATATAGAGATCAATGAAATAGAACTGTAAATCCACAAATAAACTTGCACATTACAGTTAACTGATTTCCAACAAAGTTGCCAACACTATTCAATGAGGTAAAAAGATAGCCTTTGCAACAAAGGTGCTAAAAACAGTTATACATACATATACAAAAGAATGAAGTTGGACTCCTACCTCACACCATACACAAAAATTGACCCAAAATGGACCAAAGATTTAAGTGTAAGAGAGAAAACTATAAAACTCTTATAAGAATGTACAAATATAAATCTTCATGACCATGTATTAGGCAATGGTTTCTGAGATATGACATCAAAAGTATAAGTAATCAAAAGAAAAGGGATATATTAAATTTACCAAAATGTAAAACTTTTGTATTTCAAAGAATTCCATAAAAAAACTGAAAGACAACTCATAGGATAGGAGAAAGTATTTGCAAATCATGTACCTGATAAGAAACTAATTTCCAGAATATAATAAGGAACAATTACAACTCAACAACAGAAGGATAAATAACACAATTTTAAAATGGTCAAAGCATTTGAATAGAGATTTCTCCAAAGGAGGTAAACAAATGGCCAAAAAGCACATGAAAAGATGCTCATCATTATTAATCATCAGAGCAATGTATATCAAAAACACAGTGATCTCACTAATCACTAATCACTTCCTACCTATTAGAATGGTTATGAACAGAAAGACAACCCAAGATTTGGTGAGGATGTAGGAAAAACGGAACCCTCTTATGCTCCTGGCAGAAATGTGAATGGTACTGCTGCCTTGGAAGACAGTTGAGCAGTTCCTCAAAAAGCTAAACATAGAGTTACCAGCAGTCCTATTCTTAGTTATATACACTCAAGAGAGTATATATGCACACAAAACTTGTACACAAACGCTCATAGCAGC
>NW_021862357.1:0-916 GCF_006229205.1 Suricata suricatta | reverse complement strand
GCCCTTCTGCACCACGGCGCCCTGGGCACGGATGCACGTGATGCACACATGCACATGCATGCACACACAGACGTGTGCATGCCCCACTCCTCGCCAGCTCTCACCGGAGCCGCGATTCTGACCCGCCTTTCAAGAGTTCGCGCAGGCCCTGTGACCCGGGCGAGCCTTCCCTGAACTGCCCGGACTGGGATGGACAAGCCTTTTCTCATGATACCAACTGGCTCCCCAATGCTCTCTGCCCACCTAGACCTTGAGCTCTCTGAGAACTGCCTGAGAAACCTGGTGTTTAGCCCCTAATCGTACGTGGAACCTTCGATGGACGGGTACGCGGCCGACGGGAAGGAAGGGAAGCCGGAGGAAACCAGACGTAACGTGTTACTAACGTTTACATAGAGGCGCGCCTGGGTGACTCGGTCGGTTAAGCATCCGGCTTCGGGTCAGGTCATGATCTCACGGTTCGTAGGTTCAAGCCCTGCCTCGGACTCTGTGCTAACAGCTCAGAGCCCGGAGCCTACTTCAGATCCTGTGTCTCCTCTCTCTGATCTTCCCCTGCTCACACTGTCTCTCTCTCTCAAAAATAAATAAAAACATTAAAAAACTTTAAAAAAAAAAACCCAAAGAGAAGGAGCTCTGTGAGGAGAACTTCTGATGAACGCAAGTTAATGCGGTCCAGAATGGAGCATGGAAAACCCGGACCATGTCTACGAGGTCCTCCTTATTGGACCAAACTGGACGGAGGCGGCAGCAGGCAGTTCCGAAGGGAAACCTTGAGGTTGGCCTTGAGGCAAGAGAGTGGACTCGACTGACCCTGCCGAGGCTCAAACAAAGCCGGGCCTGTCTGCGGTATCTGTTCTGGGGGCAGAGCTGCCGAGCCCGCAAGTCACAGGAGCTGGTGTTCCCAGTCCCCCCCCCCCCC
>NW_021862356.1:0-916 GCF_006229205.1 Suricata suricatta | reverse complement strand
TTTCTCTTTGTTTTATTCCTATTTTAGATAGATTTCATTATTTTTTCCTTCAAGTTATTTTATTGGTAGTGCCATCTCTCACCTGTGACGTCTTCTGATGCTTCCTCATGATCGTTTGTTCCCGTGGCTTTTTATTGTGACCTCAGGTTTGACGTGGGATTTTGTTTGTTTGTTTTCTTGAAATGTACCATGTACCTTGGGTTGAATATATTTCTTTCTCTGTGGCAACTGTACAGTCTTTTTCAGGACCCAAGGGGCTTTAATTTTTCAGCTTCAGACTCTCATATCATAAGGACAATACAAATTTATCCCTCCATATAGGCATAAGGTACAAGGTAGGAATTTTCATTTTTATAAGCAACTTTTTTTCCTTCCAAGAGGCAAAGTCATATAAGCAATCTTCCATACTATGTCTAGCAACAAGTAAGAATTTTTCCAGTCCTCTTCACTAACTGGGTGGGACTTGAAAGATCTTGGCTTTCTGAAAGGCCTTCATCTTGGGGCACCTGGGTGGCTCAGTTGGCTAAGTGTCTGGCTTTCAGCTTTGGCTCAGGTCATGATCTCACAGTTTGTGGGTTCCAGCCCTGCATCAGGCTCTGTGACAGCTAGCTCAGAGCCTGGAGTCTGCTTCGGATTCTGTGTCTCCCTCTTTCTCTGACCCTCCCCTGCTCATGCTGTCTCTGTCTCTCAAAAATAAATATAAATAAAAATCTTAAAAAAAATTTGAAAGACCTTCATCTGAACTTCTATCCCAATATTACCTTGCTCCTTCCTACATTGGCATTTAAAAAAGTCCCACAACTTTAAAATCATATCTGGCCTTAAGAAATATCTTGGTGGTTGAGCTTTTGATAAAACTGCTGCCCTGACTTTGAGTTCTTCCTTCATTCTTACATCTGGAGGACTTAGCTTTTCT
>NW_021862355.1:0-916 GCF_006229205.1 Suricata suricatta | reverse complement strand
TCCCTGGATCCTTCTCACTGGTTTTTAAACACACTTGAGGTTTGCTTTTGTCTCTCTGTTCATTTGTTTTTAATGAAAAACAGACATAGAGGTCACAGCTCTCTTCTCTGTCCACAAATGTTCAGTCTCTCTTCTCTCCTTAAAATCACACTTCTTGGAAGAGTTGTCTGTTGTCACTTCCTGCCTTTCCTCATTTCCCCTCTCCACTCAGACCCCTGCAGTCTGGCTGCCAGTCCTATCAACCTATCCAAACAGCTCTGGCAATGGTTACAAAAGATCTCAAGGATCTATCCAAATGACAATTAAAAACATGTTTGTTAAGGTTTTTTTTTATTTATGTGAGAGAGAAAGAATCCCAAGCAAACTCCATGCTGACAGCACAGAGCCTGACACGGGTCTCGAACTGTGAGATCACAACATGGGCTGAAACCAAGAGTTGGCTCTTAACCAACTGAGCCACCCAGTTGCCCCTGTCCAGTTGACATTTTTAAATCATCACCGTGTCTACCCTGCTGTTTCTTCCTGAAGCAGTCTCTGTGTACATCCACAACAGCACTCTCCTGGTTTTCCTCCTACTTTCTGTCTTGTCTGTTTCCATCATAGGATGTCCTCTGGCCAGCTTTTGTTCAGTGTTGCACTTTCTCCCCATCTGCTTCTAGGCCCTCATTTCTTCTCTCTCTGGGCTGCCTTGCCTGCGTCATCACATCATTTGCTACCCACACGACAATAACTCTCAACTTTTTTCTCTCTTCAGACCTTTTCTCTGACATTCCCATTCCTTCATATTTCCTATTGAATATCCCAAAGGAACCCTCAGTTCACCAGGTCAAAAGCAGACTCTGCACATATCTGGTCTTTCGCAGCATTCCCTGTTGCTGTGAGTGTAACCACTGTCCACTTGGTTGCGTGAGCCAAG
>NW_021862354.1:0-916 GCF_006229205.1 Suricata suricatta | reverse complement strand
TTTCTTAAAGGGAAACTCACAAAAGTCCTATAAGCGTGAATTGAAAGTCCAGCATGAAACTAATCGAGGCCATCCCTCTTACAGTCTATGAGATGCTGCGCTAATCTCCTGACCTCTCTAAGCCTCGGGGACTTTCTTACTAATAAAGGCATAACAGTAATATTGGTCTCATAGTATTTTAGATGAAGTTAAGGGAAATAATGCATAAAAACTCTTATGGGCACTCAATAATATAAATCAAGCCCTCAAATACTAATAACAGCATAATAATACTAATGTTTATAATTAGTTATAATACAATTGTGATTATATTATAATAATTTTTCTGTTGTCACTACTATGGTCACATTTTTAGCCAATGGTATATAATTTCCTAAACAGCAAACATTAAATGCAAACTAGTGCCTGCTATATTTCAAAGCCTAAAAAAAATGAATGTTTTGATCATCATGATTAAATATAACATTTTTTTAACAAAAGTAGATTTGGGATGGGAAATATATTTCAAGTATATGATTTATTTAGCGTGTGTCAAATGTCACAGGGAGTTTTTATTCTTTTTCTTTAAAGTTTAATATTTATTTTGAGAGACAGAGCACAAGCAGACGAGGGGCAGAGAGAGAGAGACAGAGAGAGAGAGGAGAGAATCCCAAGCAGGCTCTGCACTGTCAGCAGGACCCCAATGCGGGGCTCATACTCACTAACTGTGAGATCATGAAATATCAAGAGTCCGGTGCTTAACTGACTGAGCCACCCACGTGCCCCTCTTGCAACTTCTTTTTTTTTTTTTTTTGCAACTTCTTACTAATAGTGCAAGTTCTTTCTCATGGTGGCGTGCCTCAGGACTTGGTTTTACTTGGTTCTTGTCTCAATTTATACGCTCTCCCTAAATGTTTCCATATAGGTTCATGGTTTC
>NW_021862353.1:0-916 GCF_006229205.1 Suricata suricatta | reverse complement strand
GCACAGAGCCCGACGCAGGGCTCGAACTCACGAACTACAAGATCATGACCTGAGCCGAAGTTGGACTCTTACCCGACTGAGCCACCCAGGCGCCCCGACAAAGATTATATTCAGCATCTGAGTTAGGCACTCCCGATACATGATTTCACCAAACATTCAAAACGCACCAGTGAGGAGCGCACAAGCAGGGACGGTTCCCGAAGGCTCCTGGGCGCGCTCAAGGCAGGCCGACTGCGTGAGAAGCCGGACGCCTGCCATCGCACGCCCACACGTTAAGTCACAAATCAAATGGATAAACCATTAAATGAAGTCCTTTGTTCTGCCTTGACAAATATTTCTTCACATGGTCAGGATAAAACATGAGAAAAGAAAAACGTGAGATAAGGAAAGTCAGCAACGTACGAGGGGCAACGCAGGAGGGACGCGTGAACTTAATGGTTACTGGCCTGACAGCAGAGCGTGGCGATGGCGGCAACGTTCGCATAAGTGATAAGACATACGTAGTGACTAACTGCTAACAAACTTATTTCATGTAATATATTTTTATTTTCTAAAATAGTTCTAAGTTTCCAATAATAAAACTGTCTAAAGGCTAAGTCTGCTTTTATAATCAAGACTTCAGGTAATTTGTCTTTGATTGACAGGCACGGCAAGTCAGGCCATCTTTCTTGAGCCGTGGCCGCTCCCGGCGGATTTTCGTGGATTCAGTTTGGAGAGCCTCGCGGAGAGGAGCGAGCTCGGGCCGCGCGGGGAAGGGCGGTTTAGGCGTCAGCCCGGTTAGGAGTCTGAGTCCGCTGGTTGTTTGTTCATGTGTTTTTCTGGATTCCACATATGAATGAGGTCGTGTGGTTTTGTCTTTCTCAGTCTGATTCACGTCACTCGCCAGGTCATCCGTGTTGTCCGGCTCTCATCCCCT
>NW_021862352.1:0-916 GCF_006229205.1 Suricata suricatta | reverse complement strand
GGCACACTGATTCCATGCCTACGGTAAGACCAAGTCAGAAATAAAGTGACATAGTAGGAAATAACATGGTAATGGAAGGCTTTCTTTCACTAAATAACATCCTAAAATAGGACTTAATGCTACTCAGATTTTAAAAAGTGAGGAGAGACAGTTTCCCTCCTTTAGTACTAATGCCTTTGTTTATAAATCTCCTCTTTATTAAGTGCTTTCAGTTCTTCATCTTTGATTTATGGGACTTTTACAAGATGGGCTTATGCAGGGAGGAGAGCTACCCTAAAAGCCTTTCAGAAAATGTTTGTGTCCTACAGTTTCAGGAGAGAACCATTGAATTTTGTTGAATGTCAAAGTAGTCCTATATGAGGGCACGTCTATATCTATGGATCAGCCAAGAAAGATACAAATAATCATGATTTTATCCCCATTTGTAATGAGCATAACTATAAAAATTGTCAGTGTATAGTAAAACTGATTGTAACTGCAAGTAGTAAAAATTACTTTTAATCAGAAATTTAAGAGCCAAATCAGATTTCTGAACAAAACTTTAAATTTTACAGATTTATGTAATATGACTTGAAAACACTTGATTTGGCAGAAATAATGGCCACATGTACACTTAAAAAACCAATCCTGGGGGTACCTAGGTGGCTCAGTCAGTGAAGCATCTGACTTCAACTCAGGTCATGACTCACGGTTTGTGAGTTGGAGCCCCGCATCGGGCTCTGTGCTGACAGTTCAGAGCCGGGAGCCTCTTTCAGATTCTGTGTCTGCCTTTCTCTCTCTGCCCCTACCCCATTGCGCTCTGTCTCTCCCTCTCTCAAAAATAAATAAACATTTAAAAAAATCCTCCCAGTGATAAGAACTGTATCTTCAAATTTGATATGTACAAAGATTTGACTGGTTAACTCTGCATAAAGTT
>NW_021862351.1:0-916 GCF_006229205.1 Suricata suricatta | reverse complement strand
ACTTTTTCAATAACTATTGACCTAAGACTTTCTATATGCCAGACCCTTGATAAGAGTGAAGAACTTATAAATGAAAATTAACTCCTACCTAAAAGATTCTTATAACTATCTAAAATATTTTATGGAAGTATAATATCCTGTATATATACCTTTGTTTAACAATAATTCAAATTGCCTATTAACAAATATGATTTATTTACAATGACAGACACGTAATCTAAAATAAAGATCAGAAGTGCCTGGGTGGCTCAGTGGGTTAAGCGTCCGACTTTGGCCCAGGTCATGATCTCATGGTCCATGAGTTCGAGCCCCATGCCGGGCTCTATGATGACAGCTCAGAGCCTGGAGCCTACTTTAGATTCTATGTCTCCCCCTCTCTCTCTGCCCCTCCCCCACTCATGCTCTGTCTCTCGCTGTCTCTCAAAAATAAATCGACATTAAAAAATAAAATAAAATAAAGGTCAGACATTTTTTGTAGTGTATAGATTGACAGTTGCTGTCTTTTTAAAATTCAGTATTTATAGGACAGCTCCTTTATCTGAATTCCATCTGAACAAGAAAGAATAGGGTAATAAAGTAGACCACAAAGAAACCATATCTTGGTTGATGATGGCCCAATATAATTCTATCAATATAAGGCAAGATAAAAAAAATATATAAATAAAAGCCGAGTGTAATCCACACACACCCATATATTTAAAACTAAAAACAGGAAAAATAGAAAAATGGTGAGGTGGGCAGAATAATGCTCTCCTTCCTCTAAGGATGTCTGCCTTTTAATCTCCAGACTCTGAATATATTAGGTTATATGACGAAAGGGAATTACAGTTGAAGATGTAATTAAGGTTGCTAATCAGTGGACCTTAAAATAGTAAGAGTATTCTGGGTCATCTAAGTGGGCCCACTGTAACCAAAA
>NW_021862350.1:0-1825 GCF_006229205.1 Suricata suricatta | reverse complement strand
TAATACAATTTTTCATGTTTTGATATTACTTTCTGGGATCATTTCTGTTGCTATAGTTTAAAGGTTAACATCATTTAATCTGGCCGCTCCTTTGATATTTGAGACCCTTTTTAGACAACCTAGCCCATGTAGGAGTTCTATGTCCACTCTCACCCTATTTGAATAATGGCAGATTCACTAAATCTCGAGCAATACTTTGAAATATTTTTTGAGCAATTATTTATTCCTTCTGTTTTGTTTCTTTTTTGCTCCTCTTCTACAATCACCCTTCCATGGCCAATAGTTCTACAGTTGCCCATCACTCTTATGCTCTTCTCTGTCATTTCAGATGGCATTTGACAGCTCTTGCTCATAGGGCACTGGGGACAATACAGGCCCAATCAAAAGCTAGGGGGCAGTTTGGTTCACTTCTTAAGTGTGGCTGAGCGTGAGTCCTCCAGCTTCACAAAACCAGCAGCTTGCTAAAATCTGTAGTAACTGGTAGTGGGAAGCAGTTGTTTTGTTTTGTGTTGTTTTCTTGGATTTCCCCATTACACTTCTTTTTCGCAATGGCAACACGTACCCACACCCTATAAATATCTTTTCTGTTTTATTTCCATCTTTGAAGTTTTAATCCCTTTACCCTACAGAGGCCAAATTTTGAGCTACCACAGTCTGTCTATCCCTTGACCTGAACCTGGCAATATGTCAGCTTCAGTCCTTCCTCCGTCTTTAGAGTGTTGTTCCACGTCTGCTTGTAAATACGTTTAACTTTGTTCTTTGTATTGCCGTAGCAAGTTTGTTCCGTTTCTTACTTTATCTGTCATTGTTATGTATTTAAAATGGAAGGAGTGTATCAAGGAAAGAAAATTTAAGAACATCTTAGCTGGAAATCACTTACTATGAATTTGCAAACATGAGTCATGACTTTCTATGGACAATCACTAGGCAGACATTAAACCTGGAAGTTAATGGTTATGTTTAGCAGGAATCTGCAGGAGATGCATTACGAGTCAAGCCGACAATTGAAATATAGAGATATTCAGGCTTCAGGGGGACAAATGGCTGAAGTGCCACCTTGGACCATATGCTTTGTGCTCAAGAGACAGCCACAGCAGCAACAATTACAGTTAATGACCGAAGTCTAATATTGCAAAGCTAATTAAGAATACTCTATAGGAGTAAAAGAGGAACTGATAAGAAAGAAAATATCTCTGCACATCAAGAGTGCAGCTGCCAAAAAAATTCTCTGCTCTGTCCTTGGTCATGAAATGTGGGTACATGATATCAAATGTCCCTGACCTGTGAGGCACCTCAATCTATCAGTAAGGCCAAGATAATAGCAGTAGACTCTGCCTCGTGATTTTATTACTCCATGTTGTTCCTGCCATCATCCTTTCTCTGGTTCAATGATCTTATCCCCTATTTGCCCTAATTCAAGCAATGCATTGCATAAATATCCGTTAGACTACAATGCCTTAAACACATTCTTTAGATCAGAAAATTTAAAACTGGCCCTATACTTGGGGACTTGTCATTCTTTATCGTGCTTTGAAAAACACTGCCAGGAACCAAGACATACTCTTAGCTATAGAGAACAAACAGATGGTTGCCAGAGAGGAGGATAGAAGGGGGGGTAAGTGAAACGGGTGATGGGGATTAAGGAGTGCATTTGCTGTGATGAGCAGCTGTTGTTGTACGAAACTGTTGAATCACGATATTGTATACCTAAACTTAATATCACACTGTATGTGAACCAGCTGGAATTTAAATAACAACTTAACAACAAAAAAAGAAAAAGACTGCCAGGAAGTAGTAAACCATTACTAATAAACGAAATAGGCAA
>NW_021862349.1:0-916 GCF_006229205.1 Suricata suricatta | reverse complement strand
ACAGCCAGCAAGGAACCAAGTCCTGTCCACAGCCATGTGAATGCTCCTGGAAGTGCTTCCACCACAGCGAACCCTCCCCCACCCTCCATACCCAATGACTGAAACCCTGCTGAGCCTTTGCAGCCTTTATGTGAGACCACCAGCCATAGCCCCCAGCTAAGCTTGTGCCCAGAATACTTGTTTCAGCCACTAAGTTTAGGCTAATTTGTTACATAGCAATAAACAATGAATAGAGTGGATTTTCCACTTTTAAGTCCTCAAATATCTTAAAGCTGTCACTCAGCGAGGGTAACGGGAAGTACTTACGGCAGGCGTGTGAGGTGCAAGGACACACCAGAACAGTCCTTGTGATTATCTGAAAACACACACACACACACACAAAATACACATCTTAAATATGAAAATGTGAAAAACAAATTTCAAACTAATAAATTTTAAATGATTATAACTCAGTACTAAAAAAAATCCAATGATGTTTTATCTCAATGGTGCTTTATAGTTTACAGAAGACTGTCATATTCATGAATACATTTACTCTCCAAGGCATCATGACAACAACAGTCTGTGGCTTTTTCTCGACACACCCACCTGACTAGTTAACTGCTTTCCTACAGACATACGAGATACTAGTCACAACTTACAGAAGAAAGTTGTTGCTGCTCTCTATGAATGATTGACTTTGCTGAAACATCCAGAAAAGTTGATTAACTGAACATTTTGCTCCACGGTTGCTCCAGACAACTAGTTTCTCTACTTTTAAAAAATTATAGTCTGTAATTTGAGCTTTCAAGATATGAACATGTTTATAGAGTCTGCAATGTCTTCGAAATATGAATAGGAATCACCCTGTTTAGTTTCTATGTCTTGCCCATTCTTACCTCTTAAATAGAAACGTAATGCTAATTTCCACTCCAAC
>NW_021862348.1:0-916 GCF_006229205.1 Suricata suricatta | reverse complement strand
TTTTGGTTACAGTGGGCCCACTTAGATGACCCAGAATACTCTTACTATTTTAAGGTCCACTGATTAGCAACCTTAATTACATCTTCAACTGTAATTCCCTTTCGTCATATAACCTAATATATTCAGAGTCTGGAGATTAAAAGGCAGACATCTTTAGAGGAAGGAGAGCATTATTCTGCCCACCTCACCATTTTTCTATTTTTCCTGTTTTTAGTTTTAAATATATGGGTGTGTGTGGATTACACTCGGCTTTTATTTATATATTTTTTTTATCTTGCCTTATATTGATAGAATTATATTGGGCCATCATCAACCAAGATATGGTTTCTTTGTGGTCTACTTTATTACCCTATTCTTTCTTGTTCAGATGGAATTCAGATAAAGGATCTGTCCTATAAATACTGAATTTTAAAAAGACAGCAACTGTCAATCTATACACTACAAAAAATGTCTGACCTTTATTTTATTTTATTTTTTAATGTCGATTTATTTTTGACAGACAGCGAGAAACAGAGCATGAGTGGGGGAGGGGCAGAGAGAGAGGGGGAGACATAGAATCTAAAGTAGGCTCCAGGCTCTGAGCTGTCATCACAGAGCCCAGCATGGGGCTCGAACTCATGGACCATGAGATCATGACCTGGGCCAAAGTCGGATGCTTAACCCACTGAGCCACCCAGGCACTTCTGATCTTTATTTTAGATTATGTGTCTGTCATTGTAAATAAATCATATTTGTTAATAGACAATTTGAATTATTGTTAAACAAAGGTATATATACAGGATATTATACTTCCATAAAATATTTTAGATAGTTATAAGAATCTTTTAGGTAGGAGTTAATTTTCATTTATAAGTTCTTCACTCTTATCAAGGGTCTGGCATATAGAAAGTCTTAGGTCAATAGTTATTGAAAAAGT
>NW_021862347.1:0-916 GCF_006229205.1 Suricata suricatta | reverse complement strand
AAGTTGTAATAAGGAGTTTTGGGACAAATGCAGTATTTGACATCTTTTAGATTAATACTAAAATGGGTAGAAATTTCCAGAGCTAGAAGCTGCATTCAAGCTAAACAAGAATTAGGAACATAGGATTAAGTGAACTGATAAAAATTATGGTTTTGTAACTCTTATTGGAAATATTGATGATCCTTTAATGTTTGCTTATCCAGATTAAGAAAAACTTCTTAAGATATCTGTGATATACAGAAATGTCATAAAATATTTGTTTGTCCAGAGCATTTATCTTTTCTCTCTACTTAAACAGTCTGAAATTCAAAAACTCACATTGAGTATTCTTTCTTTCATAGCCATTACAATTGTTTGCATAAGTTCAATAAGAATCTACTCATTTTATAGTAAAACACCATTTGTAAATACTGGTTGTTTGACCAAGGCTTTGACTGGAATGTCCTATTCAAGAGTCAGGCACAGGCTCAGATATAACCTGACAGCTTTGAAGAAATAAGGTTGACTTTATGGAACGTGGAGACATAAAGCCTCATGGAAATGTTGGCTAGATACCTTGCTCACAGAATTCCAAGCAGCCTTCCCAGGTGAGTAAAGAAGGTCACTTCCTGGCAGGTGTAGGAACCTCAGCATATGTTGGGAGCCTCGGGAAGAGGAGTTTGCCCAATTTAACAGGTATTGCAGGCCTGTCCGATGGAAAGTGCTTGGCTTGGCATCTGGCCCAGAGTGGCTACTGGGAGTTCAACCTGGAGATTCCTTATAAAAGGACCCAGCAAAGCAAGCTTTGTAAAGTCCTCATGAACAATCTTCATTCTTGCTGAGCTTATGTAAATAATTAGGCCAGGGTTGTTAAGAATGGACTCATTCCACCAATGCATTAGTCTCGATTTGGCTATCTCTGATAAGGGAGGTTTTT
>NW_021862346.1:0-916 GCF_006229205.1 Suricata suricatta | reverse complement strand
GGAAGGACACACGCTCACATGCCCTTATACACAGACACGCTCACGTGCGCGCACACACAAGGATGTCGCAGTAAGCATTTGACCACTACACTGTGGCTGCTGTGAGAGAGTAAACAGGGGGCCCTCCCTTCTAGAGTCTCCCAAAATGACTGCACCATGACCCTGAAGCCAGGCTGCACGATGACAGACTGTTGACTCCCAGACTGACCCTTGGGATTGTGAGAAAGGAGTTCTTTTCTTGAGGCATCCCTTTCTGTGCCCACACTAGGCTCGCTCACAGGGTAGAAGACCTAAGTCTCCTCTTCCTGCCTTCCGGAACAGGTGCTCTCCCTCTCCCTTCCGTTTCCATGCCTCGGTTTCCCCTCTGTGTTGGCCTCAGGCATGTGTGCCTTGGACCTCCCCTCAAGAAAGAACTTGCCGGTCAGCTGTGAGGAATGCAGGGAACTGACAGCCACGAGAGGTCCCACCTTCAGGATCATTTGAGCTGAGGGCCTGTTCTTCCCAGACAGCGCTCCCCCCCCCCCCGCCGCCATCGCACAGGGACATGACTGCGGCATCCGGGCGCCCTCTTTGCTCTGGAGCTGCCCGCTAGGCCGGCGAGGCTCTGTCTGATCCTGCTGTCTCCCTCTGTGTCCTTCGCAGGCCTGCCTGCCATCCCATAAACCTCCACAGTCCTCATTCCACCCTAGCATCTGCTCACCCGAGGACCTGAGTCGGCACACCTAAAGCGGGCACCGTCTCCTCTGTTCCCTCTAAGCCCTGGCCTCCAGGACGAAGGGTGGCCTCAGGGCCATTTCAGAACTGCTCTCTGGGCTCCATGTCCCCGTCTGGCAAGTCAGGAAGACTCTCCCTCCACCACCTGTACTCCCATGAGCTTTGTTTTCTTCCTGAGTGCGGCTACAGCACCCCCCGAAAG
>NW_021862345.1:0-916 GCF_006229205.1 Suricata suricatta | reverse complement strand
GCATGACCAAGGCAGGCGCCCTCTGGCGGAGGCGGCATCCCGTCTGCCCACACCCCAGGATTACGGGGGTCTGTGCTTTGCTCAAGTCAGCATCTGTATCCAAATTTATTCCGTGTATTTAAGTAGGGTCGTCTTCTGGAATATTGCACAAACGAAAGGTTCACATTTTTTTGTGTGTGAAATCAGTGAGCATGGAATATTCTATCTATTTTTAAAGACTGCTTATAAACACATAAGCTTGTGCATCAATTCAAATTTGGTCAAGATACTTCCTCCACAAATTAATGCCATCGATCAAATTAGTGACATTTATCAAATGTGTATGTTCAAAACACCATACCACAGTGATTAATTCCATAGAAATTTATAATCAGCATAATGTATTGCTTTAGCATGGCATAGTGTGGTATTTTGAGCAAGGTGGAGGAATTTGATAAAAGTTTCCAAGGAAATATCTTAATTTTTATTTTTTGTGCATATATTTTTTTAATTTTTTAATTTAATAGTTTATTGTCTAATCGGTTTCCATATAACACCCAGTGCTTCTCCCCACAAGTGCCCCCTCCATGACCATCACCCCTCTCCCCTCTCCCCCTTCAGTCCACAGTTCGTTTTGAGTATTCCATAGTCTCTCATGATTTGTGTCCCTCACTCTCCCCCGCTCTCTTTCCCCCTTCCTCTCCCCCTGGGCCTCTGTTAGGTTTCTCCTGCTAGACCTATGAGTGCAAACATATGGTATCTTAATTTTTAAACATCTCAAATATGCACGAGTTCTGCTATACCTGCGATGTTTGTAAACGCTTTACATGATTAACTCGTTCTGTTCTCACTAAAAAACCTATGAGATATTATCCACAGTTGATAAATGGCTAAGTGAGTTACTCCGAGTCACACGGCTCCTAAATGGTAGAGATGG
>NW_021862344.1:0-916 GCF_006229205.1 Suricata suricatta | reverse complement strand
TTTAAAAAAATTTTTTAGAAAATGTTTATTTATTATTGAGACACAGAGAAAGAACATGACCTAGGGGAAGGGCAGAGAGAGAGGGAGACACAGAATCCAAAGCAGGCTCCAGGCTTTGAGCTGTCAGCACAGAGCCCGATGTGGGTCTCAAACCCATGAACCATGAGATCATGACCTGAGCTGAAGTCAGATGCTTAACCGACTGAGCCACTCAGGCGCCCCAGTTTTTTTTTTTTTGTTTGTTTTTTTTTGTTTTTAATTTATTTTTGAGAGACAGAGAGAGACAGTGTGATTAGGGGAGGGTCAGAGAGAGAGGAAGATACAGAATCCGAAGCAGGCTCCAGGCTCTGAGCTGGCCATCAGCACAGAGCCCGATGTGGGGCTCGAACCCACGAACCGTGAGATCATGACCTGAGCTGAAACCGGACGCTTAACCGACTGAGCCACCCAGGCACTTCAGTTTTTTTCATTTTTAACTCTACTAATGGATTTATAACCAACCGAGTTGGACACATCTTGGTACAAGTAAAGGACTCTAAAAATGCAAGATTTTTTTTTTTTTTTGAGTATTTGGCAAAGTTGGCTACTTTGTCTTGGCTTATGTATATTAAAATTGCATTTGGGCTGCCTATGAGGTGATGCTTCTCTTTTAATAGTGTTGTAGAATTGTTAGTTACACCTTAAGGTAGAAAATGCAAGAAGTCTTTTTTTGCTTACGTTTAAAAGCATCTTAAATTTCAAAAGTTTTACTAGAGAATGTCTTATTGGTATTTAAATTCTGTGAGCTGAAGTTAAAAAATGTCATAAGGTTGTTAGGAGGATTAAATGAGTAAATATTTTGAAAGTACCTAAATTATTGCTTGGCACAGGGCAAGTCCTATTTAAAGGTTTATTAAGGAAGTAACTACATGAAGCC
>NW_021862343.1:0-916 GCF_006229205.1 Suricata suricatta | reverse complement strand
ATGTTTTATTCTTTTCTATGGCTGAATATTATTCCGCTGTGTATATATACCACATCTTCTTTATCTACTCATCAATCAATGGACACTTGGGCTGCTTCCATATCCTAGCTATTGTAAATAATGCTTCTATAATCATAAGGATGTGTGTATCCCTTTGAATTGATGTTCTTGTATTCTTTGGGTAAATACCCGATAATGTAATTGCTGGATTGGTTATCAGAGGGGAGGCGGTGGGAGGATGGGTAGAATAGGTGATGGGGATTGAGGAGGAAATTTGTGATGAGCACTCAGTGATGTATGGATGCATTGAATCACTATGTTAGACATCTAAAATTAATAAAACACTGCATGATAACTAACTGGGAGAAGAAAGAGAGAGAGAGAGAGAGAGAGAGAGAGAGAGAGAGAGAGAGAGAGAAAGAAAGAAAGAAAGAAAGAAAGAAAGAAAGAAAGAAAGATACTCTTTGCTGCTTTGTCAAAAATTAATTGGCCATACATTTGTGGGCCCAGTTCTGGGTTCTCTATTCTATGGTGTATGTGTCTGTTTTTGTGCCAATACCATACTGTCTTGATGATGACAGCTTTGTAGTAGAGGCTAAAGTCTGGGATTATGATGCCTCTTGTTTTGGTTTTCTTCTTCAATATGACTTTGGCTATTTGGGGTCTTTTGTGGTTCCATACGAATTTGAGGATAGTTTGTTCTAGCTTTGAGAAGAATGTTGGTGCAATTTTGATGGGGATTGCATTGATGTGTAGATGCTTTGGGTAGTAATGACATTTTCACAAAGTTTATTCTTCTGATCCATGAACAGGGAATGTTTTTCTATTTCTTGGTGTCTTCTTCAATCTCTTTCATAAGTTTTCTATAGTTTTCATCTTATAGGTCTTTTACATCCTTGGTTAGGTTTACTCCTAG
>NW_021862342.1:0-917 GCF_006229205.1 Suricata suricatta | reverse complement strand
CCTCCTTACTGCCCATCACCCATTTAGCCCATCCCCCCACCCACCTCTTCTCTAGCAACCCTCAGTTTGTTCTCTGCTTTTATGAGTCTCTTGTGATTTGTCTCCCTCTCTGTTTTTATTTATTCTCCTTTTCCTTCCTTTCCCCTATGTTCATCTGTTTTGTTTCTTAAATTCCACAAAGGAGTGAATTCATATGATATTTATCTTTCTCTGACTGACGTAGTTTGCTTAGCATAATACACTCTAGTTCCATCCACCTTGTGTTGCAAACAGCAAAATTTCATTCATTTTGATCACTGATACTCCATTGTATATATATTCCCACATCTTCTTTATCCATTCATCAATTGATGGACATTTGGGCTCTTTCCATAATTTGGCTACTGCTGATAGTGCTGCTATAAACATTGGGGTGCACATGTCCCTTCAAATTACATTTTTTGATCCTTTGGTTAAATGCCTAGTAGTACAATTGCTGGGTTGTAGGGTAGTTCTATTTTTAACTTTTTGAAGAACCTCCATACTGTTTTTCTGAGTGCACCAGCAGTTTGCATTCCCACCAACAGCACAAAAGGGTTCCCCTTTCTCCACAGCCTTCCTAACATCTATGGTTTCCTGAGTTATTAATTTTAGCCATTCTGAAACGTGTGAGGTGGTATCTCAGTGTGGTTTTGATTTGTATTTCCCTGATGATGGGTGACATTAAGCATCTTTCCTGTGTCTGTTAGCCATCTGAATGTCTTCTCTGAAAAAGTGTCTATGCATGTCTTCTGCCCATTTCTTAACTGGATTATATATTTGATGTTTGGGTATTGAGTTTTTTATATATTTTGGATCCTAGCCTTTTATCAGATATGTCATTTGTAAATATCTTCTCTCATTTCATCAGTTGCCATGTAGTTTTGTTGATTATTTCT
>NW_021862341.1:0-917 GCF_006229205.1 Suricata suricatta | reverse complement strand
TTCCAGCAGGTGGGCGAGTCGGCAGGAGCAGAGGTGCCCTGGGGCTGGGCATCTCAGCTCTTCTGGGTGCAAAGGAGGGGTGCCCCTGGGGAGAGACGGGCTGCCCAAACAACCTTTGGGCAGAGAGGGGGGCGTGCCCTTTCATCTTCCAGGTTTGCACTGGGAGGGCCGGGCGGTGGGCGGGGGGCGGGGGGGGGGGGGGGGGGGGGGGGGGGGGGGGGGGGGGGGGGGGGGGGGGGGGAGGTAGTGTGGATCTGAGCTTGGGTTTCAGGGATTCAGTGTGCTTACAGAGAAAGGAAAAGGCTTCTCAGTCTCCCCCACCCCCCACCCCGCCTTGGTTTCCCCCTCCTCCTTTGCCTTGCCCCTCTCCCGCACCCCTTTCCCTCCTCTCTTCTCCCCTGCCTTTTCTGTCCTGCAGCAATTCCTCCAAGCTTTGGAGCCAGAGGAAGTGACTTCTTATTTTGGCCCCAATGCTACCTCGAAAGGTACCTGTCCTGGGGTCTTCTCAGAGCGAGGGGGCGTCTCAGCGCTGAACTGGGCTCCGCCTGGGAGGAGGTGCGGGGAGGAGGTCCGCAGGGCTGCCTGCATTCCTGTTAATTAACTCCACGCTTCTGCCAAGTCCGTGAAAGCTGGTCTGGGTCAGGCTGGGGTTCTGACCCCAGGCTTCTGCTCAATGTCTCAAGGGAATCGCTCCTAATTAGCTGGTCCCTTTGGTCCCCGGGACCCCGGAGCTTTGTGGCTTCTGACCACGGATGGACATGGAAAAAGAAATATTTATACTTCCCGTGAGAAACAAGACCGGCGCTGGCTCAGGCTCTGTCTCCCGCCAGAGTCCCCCCCCCCCCCCCCCCCCCCCCCCCCCCCCCCCCCCCCCGTCGCTCTCGGCCTTGCCTGCGGGCTTCGCTGGGGCGCCAGCC
>NW_021862340.1:0-917 GCF_006229205.1 Suricata suricatta | reverse complement strand
GCTCTCACCGGCGGCTAATTCTTACGTAGATTCAGCAGAAGGAAGGAGGAAGAGAAGGAGAGAGGACACATCCCTAGATAAATCAACTCAGAACATCTGCAACCAAACGTCACGTATCAGTATTTCCGTAATGCTGCTGAGGTAGAGAAGGCAAATAAAAATTATACATATATAAGGCGAACAAAATGACGTTTTGCTATATATTATACACTGACATGGTTGCCACCAACATGTTAAAAAACACACACCCATGACCATGACCCTAGAGCTTCTTTCTTTTCGTTGAGAGAATTAGGGAATACAAGTATACAATTCAGCGTTGCTAACAACAGACCCCACGCTGTCCATTAGATCCCCAGGACTTTCATCCCGCGGCATCTGGACGGATAGCAAGATCATCAAGGGGTTCTAAGGTGCTGCCGAGTGTGAGAAATCCCGGGCCAAACTGTTGTTTCAGTTGTCAGTGGGCATGCATGTCACCGGAACATGTCATTGAGCGGCAGTTAACACTAAGTGTGGTTCGGGACCACGAGTTTGCTCTTCTAACAGGCTCCGGCCACACAGATGACTAGCAAGGCTCTGGGACCCACTAGCTGGCTGCCCCTGGCACGTGCGGTAGCACTCGGGGCCCTTCTGACCCTTATGCACAGAAGAGTTTTCTACATCATTTCAAAGATGAGATCGGAGGGGCGCCTGGGGGGCTCAGGCAGTTAAGCATCTGACTCGTGATCTCTGCTCAGGTCATGATCTCGGGGTTTGTGAGGTTGGGCTCTGCACTGATGGTGTGGAGCTTGCTTGGGATTCTGTCTCTCCCTCTCTCTGCCCCTTTCCTGCTCCTGTTGGCTTGCCTGCTCTCAAAATCAATATATAAACTTAAGGAGAAAAAAGAGATGAACAGATAGGAGAAAACGTACAGA
>NW_021862339.1:0-1825 GCF_006229205.1 Suricata suricatta | reverse complement strand
CTTTTTGCGGTTTCTTTTAATTACTTTCTAAAACAGCGCAGAATTTGGCATATGGTAGTCTGTCATGAATGCTGAGTGAAGGAATATGAGTTTTGGACTCTGTATCTAGGACCAAATTCAGAGCCGGTTATGTGAGTAAAAATGTTTATCAGAACTGCACAAGCACATTTTTCCTTTACCATCTTTCATAAAAATTATTCATTCAGTTAGACATGCTCTGTTAATTATTTAGAACTTGAAGGCTCTGATGCACTATTGTATAAGGATGCTCTAATTTTTAATTATAGTTATCAATGGTAAGTCCTATAGGTATAGGCCAGGCTTCTTTTCCTAAGTAGACTTTGTCTTGCTCCCCTTTCCCCCAAGAGGCAATGAAATATGTAGTTGAATTTCATTTTGAAAAAAACCAGAAAAGATGTTATGATTCCCAGTACTTTGAGACATTCAGATAGGTAGGTTAGTTATTAAGATAATCTAGCATAGAGCCAGGTAAGCCCATGATAGATCTTTAGACTTAGGTTGATTCCTGTTTTGCTCTCATTGCTTTAAGAGGGGTAGTCATGGCCCAAAGTAGGACTTTTCATTTATTATACTTGAAATCATTTTTCTGTTGTAGGGAACTAATGTTTTATAGTGTTACAAATAAAAAGAACTGTGACTTCTTTTCTTTTCTCTTTATTTTATTGAACAGACACCAAGCTGGCTGGTTTCCTTTTAGGCAAGAAGGAGGTCAGCAACAGGCTGCTAACAATAATGCCGAAGTTAACAATGATGGGCAAAATGCAAACAACCTAGAACTTGAAGAAATGGTATGCTAATGAGATTTTGTACACTTCACATATAGATATTTCCTCAGCAGTAGAAGAGACCAACATGATTAAAGAATCTTGGGGTGTTCCACAAGTTTTTGTGGAATGGCACAGGAAGAAAGTTAACATAGAAATTGTGTGGTTTTATCTGGGGGAACTTAGACTGTAGTGCCGAGTCAGTCGGGAAGAGCTAATATTCTTCCTGAAAATAGCCTAGAATGAAAATTATGCACATAGTGAGAATTTATTGTTTTAAATTGGCAATTAAATTCATCTCAGAGTTCCCTTTGAACTTGAGCACTGAGGAATGCACCAATTTTGGATTTAACAGATTTCTGAGGGCCAGATCTGTACTGCTTCCTTATTACATTGCTCCTGTTCCTTGTTTCTATAGGGACAGATTCTCTTTTTCTGTCACGAGTTAATGCCAGCTGTTCATATCCCTCAGGAGTGTGTTTCTTGTTTGTTTGAAAGGAGCGTCTTATGGATGACGGGCTTGAAGACGAGAGTGGAGAGGACGCAGGTGGAGACGCCAGTGCTGTTCAGAGGCCCGGGTTGATGGCGTCAGCGTGGTCTTTTATCACCACCTTCTTTACTTCGCTGATCCCAGAGGGGCCTCCCCAGGTTGCCAATTAGACCTGAAAAACTGTGCCAGCTCCGAAGGAACGTCTGACTTCAGGAAAGTGTTTTAAATAACAGTGCAATTTCAAAAAAAATTTATTACTTTCTTTTCATCATCATGTACAGAGGTGTTTTTTCCCTTAAGCTTTTCATGCATATGAATATTTTAAGCACAAATGGACTACTAAATGTGTGATTTTTTTTTAAAGATCCTAACAGAACATAGTATAACAATATTGTCTTTCAGGTTTTATTAATTTCAATTGTGTATATTCTGTCCAGGCAGATATGTTTGTGTGTCTTATTTCTTTAAAGAGCTGCGTCACATATAAATGTCTATAGCTGATTGCCCAGCCCTTCAGTATGTAATTTGAATAAATATATCTATTTTCTGT
>NW_021862338.1:0-917 GCF_006229205.1 Suricata suricatta | reverse complement strand
AAAGAAAGAAAGAAAGAAAGAAAGAAAGAAAGAAAGAAAGAAAGAAAGAACGGAAGGAAAAGAGAGGAAAGGAGGGAGAAAGAGAAACAGTGGAAGGAAGGAAGAAAAAACTTTTGGACCCTGTCTCCGTCTCAAGTTTCTCCCCTTTACTCCTCCCTCCCATTACCACTGAATTCTTTATAATGTCCTGCTCACCTGGCTTCCTGCCAGTGTCATCAGAAAAGTCACCAGCAATTGCCGTGTTGCCAAATCTGATGGCCTCTTGATTTTGCTGAAACACTAGACCCTCAGTGCCATTCCTTGTTCCTGGAAAGTCCTTCTCAGCCCCTGTCACCATTCTCTCCACTTCTCCTCCTGCCCTCTGACCATCTCTCATCTTCTGGGTCTTCTTTGCCACTTCCTCTTCTCTTTAAACACTAAAGTTTCTTCGTTTCCTCTCTTTGGGCCCTCTCTCATCTCACTTTATACACCGTCCCGGGACAAGCTTACACTATTTTTCAGTATTCCTCCAAATCATCATTTCTAGTCCCTGAGTACGAGAGGTGTGGAGCCAGCCGTGCTTTATTGAGAATAGTGAGTTCCATGAGGGCTCGAGGGGTGGCACTGTCCTACCTATAGCTTGGACTTACGCCTGGTGACGTGCAGGCACTTTATACTTAGTTGTCAAAGTAGATCAGGTGCAAGGCTCTCTGCTAGGCACTGGGGGGAATGTGCATAGACCTGAAACCTTGCACACAGGACACCAGCCCTCGTCCTCCTTCTTGGCTGGGTTCCTTTCCCCTGGAGAATCCACAAGGCCATGTACACCCATCGTGGCCGTCACATGTTCTATGCAACAGAAAGAATGATCGGTTCAAAAGGATCAGTTCCACTTTTGCCAGCACTCAGATTCCTTTTTCTCTCTTCCCAACATCCCG
>NW_021862337.1:0-917 GCF_006229205.1 Suricata suricatta | reverse complement strand
AACCCACGAACGTGAGATCTGACCTGAGCCGAAGCTGGAGGCTTAACTGACTGAGCCACCCAGGCGCCCCTTGGTGTCTAATTTTTGTACTTTTAACACTGGATATGATCCTGGCACTTGGGGGAGAGCCAGTAAGTGTTTGTTGAAGAGGCGTTCTGATGATAATCACTTCTGAAACATGCGTGCATGCCCTCAGAGTGCATTCATATGCACACAGGGGAGTATTACACAGCCATAAAAACAAGATCTTGCCATTTGCAACACCGTGGACAGACATAGAGGCTGTTACTCTATTTGTCTGAAAGACAAATATCCTATGATTTCACTCATATATGAAATCTAACGAAAAATGAATAAACAAAAAGCAGAAAGAGACCCAAAATGCAGATAATAAACTGATGGTTGCCAGAGGGGAAGGGGACAGGGAGACAGGCAGAACGGGTGAAGGGGTCTGGGAGGTCTGGGCTTCCAGTTACAGGATGAACAGGTCATGGGGGCAAAAGGCACAGCCTAGGGAATGGAGTCGATGGTATTGTGACACCGTGTATGCAGACAGAGGGCAGCCGCACGTGGTGAGCAGAGCATGAGGGGTGAACTTGTTGAATCTCTATGCCGTCCACCTGAGACTGATTTAACATGGTGTGTCAACTATACTCAAAAAACGAAACAAACTTCTGAAGTTGGTCAAGCATAAGATTAGGATTCAAGTTTAGGTTTTACGAAACTCTTGCTTCCCTCCCTGCTAGGGACTTCTTTCTTTCTGTCTGACGCTTCGCTGGGTCAAAGACTGGTAGACAAGAACTGTGAACAATGACTGGTAGCGTGGCCACCACTGAAAAGTATTTCCTGAGAATTCTCAGCAGTTCTTTCCAGTCGCAGCCTGAACTCTGCAGGGATCAAGGTTTCTGAACTTACAT
>NW_021862336.1:0-917 GCF_006229205.1 Suricata suricatta | reverse complement strand
AAAAGAATAAATATAGCAAAACCAGGGCCAAACTGAATTATGTATTCAGACATTCCCCAAATTAAATCATAATCCTGACTGAATTATTTACAGTGAAACCCTGATTGATGTCTCCCAATCCCATTAAAATATGGAGACTGGGTGGTCAGTGTTAAGTTTTAGATTCTCCTGAAATAACTTTTCTGGGTATAGGGGCCGAAAAATTTTCCCTCCTTACAGATAAATAGGAGAAAAACAAATTTAACTTTGTAGATACAGGAACCCCAAAGATAGGAGACTCCCAGACGTGACCAAAGCAGACAGCTTTAATATCTGCTAGACAAGGAAATGATACACTTGTGAAGAATTGACAAAACAATAAGATTCAGGTTTAGGGTAGCAAATCAGTGAAAAAGTAGCAAACTTTGTTTTTTAGCTTCTTAGTCTTGAATTTGCTATTTCTGGCACAGAGAGGGTGCTTTCACATGGGAGATTCATTTCCTGCTTTCAGGGGGACAAGAAAGGTCAGAGCGTTCTTCATGTACTGGCTGTTTCTTAAGTAACTTTGATTCACTTATATGTTCAAATATACATATTTACTATAGAGACCTACTTCTGTTTTATGTTTTGTTTTTACTTTATTATTTTGAAGTAATATATTTTCACACTGACTGGAAAGATACTACAGAAAGGTCCTGTGTACCCATCACCTAATTTTTCCTAATGGCTTCATCTTACATAATCATTATACAATATCAAAGCTAGGAAGTGGACGTTTCCCAATGCGTGTGCATAGTTCTGTGGTAGTTTTGAAAAATGGCCTCCAGAACACATGTTTAATTTCTGATTCCAAGAATCTGAAAATAGTACTGTAGATTGCAAAAGAGTTGACTATTAACTGATAATGCAGAAGATTTGATGAAGTTAAGGATCTTGAA
>NW_021862335.1:0-917 GCF_006229205.1 Suricata suricatta | reverse complement strand
GGTCCTGCTGTCCCTGGCCGCTGTGCTCTGGCCGCGAGGGCCCGGGGCAAGGAAACCAAACTGACAGGAGATGGGGTTTTTCAGGGCGACAAAGAAAGCCGGAGGACAGAAATATTTTCTTCATTTCTGTAATGTCACACTTTTGCTATGAATTTTTTTTTGTTTTGGGGGAAGTAGTACAATTAAAGAAACAAACCACTTTGCCAAATGTTTTAAAAATGCAGTAGCTCTGCTTGGATATTTTTATGCTCAGAGATCAGCACTGGATTCGTGGTGATGGGGTGCACCTGTGACCCCTCTTCAGTCAGTGAGCCGGGTCCCAGCAGCCAGAGCGCCTGGGTGGAGGTCCTCAGTCTCCTGAATGTTTTCCAGAACTGCTGTTGACCCAAGTTTCCAAGTTTTTGATGCTTGCAACATGACCAAGGAAACATTCAGTCTAAATGCAAGCCATATACATTCAACTGATCACAGGCTGAATGAAACGAATTGGTCTTTTCAATTCTTATTCATTCAACAAAGAGGACTTGAGTGCCCACTGTGCTCCAGGCACTGAGCTAGGTGTACGGTTTGGAGGGAAGACCCTGTCCGAGGCCCCTGAGACCCACGGGGGCACAGAGAAGGGGCTGGGGGAGGGAGCCACCCGGCCCGTCCTGGAAGAAGCCTCAGAAGGCGCCCGGCAGGACTGAGGCTCTGCACAGGGGAGTGGGCGGCCTGCAGAAGCTGGAGCCCAGACAGCACAGGCGTCCAGACAAGCACACAGCCCAGAAGCCCCCGACGGCCCGGCGAGCCCTCCCACGGCTCACCTTTTCTGCGGTCTTTCTGTCTCACCAGGGCCTTCCCACCGCACGATCATGGCTTGCCTCTCCCTCACTTGGTGAAGGTTCGGAGCCCAGGCCCCTGGGTCACCGGGCCAGAGC
>NW_021862334.1:0-917 GCF_006229205.1 Suricata suricatta | reverse complement strand
AAATGGGAGTGATGGTCATGGTGGGGGGCACTTGTGGGGGAGAAGCACTGGGTATATTATGAAAACCAATTTGAAAATAAGCTATTAAAAAATAAATAAAATTTGCCTTTTCTAATACATGCAATATATATGTATGTATTAAGGAAGGCAAATTTTACACCAACCACCCCACAGTTTCAATGGGCTTAACCAGATTATGACTCATTTTCCAAGCCACAACCCAGTATGGGCCAGTGGGGACAGAGTTCTCTATTTCACTTGGTTATTCCAGGAATAACCTTGGTTATTTAATTATTCAGGGACCCATCTAGGGCTCTACCATCCCTTCCAGCCTCAGAGACCACAAGTAAGGAAATGAAATGGGGGTGTAAAGAAAACACACCTGCTATTGCTTGCTGCAGCAAAGAGGTGGCCCTGTCACTTCCATCCACATTTTATCATCAAGAACTAGTCTCATGGCTCCCTGCTGAAGCCCAAGAAATATAGTCTCATGCCCAGAAAGGAAAGGGAACTTGGTGAAAAATTAATCCGTCACTGCCATTACCTGAGATGGGGACATACATATTACTACAAGCATCCTTGGTAACTCTAACAAAGATGGCATGGTGCCCATTTTCTTGAGAAACACCTATCTACAGGCACCTGTGTGGGTAATAGCAAGTGGGTACTAATCCACTCTCAGATCATGGAGACTATACTAGCCTGTAGTGGAAGAAATGTAAATATGCAAAGCAAACATCCATAGCGATCCAGTGTTTTTCAGGAGGGGGTCCTTGTCTGCAGTCATAGTGTCCCAGCTACTCGAGCCCACAGTTCCACATCTCAGGGGCTGAAAGACTCCATACATCTCTCTGGGACTTGGGTTCTTTATTTATAAAGTGGGGATGTGAACACATTACATCAAAAAGTCAGTTGAA
>NW_021862333.1:0-917 GCF_006229205.1 Suricata suricatta | reverse complement strand
ACCCTCGGGGTCCAGTTGCAAAATCAAACCCAGTAAAAGACAGTTTATTTACAGAAAAGAAGAATTGGAAGATTTCTTTTTCTATATGTATAAATGTGTGTTTGTTTATCTCTCTGTGTGTGTGTACTAAAAAATAAAGCACAAACTTTGTGTGAGATAAATAAATTCCAAATAAACTTAACCAGGAAGAAAAACATAACATCCTATTGGACTAAATATCGATTTTAGTGCAATAGGAAACAGTCTACATTGATGGCTAAAATCTTCAAAATTCTCTGAAAGATTTCCCTTGAACAGTACAAGCCTTGTTCTTCCCCTGGGAGTTAAATATGTTACCCCTCAGGCCTTAGCCAATGACATCCTATGGACTGGGAAGAAAGTTCTGGCCCCTTGTGTCTAGTTGGAACAGAAGATCATGCCATTTTCCCTCCAAAACGTGCTGCATAAGTAAGCTTAAGGTACATCTCACACCCGTCCTCGCTTATCCCTTCCACCCTTCCTGGTTTACTTTTCTGACTTGAGAATTCTCTCAACAAATTATATGAACAGAAACCCCAACTCAGGTTCTGTCTCTAAAGAACCCAACCTGAATCAATGTATATGAAGAGAGGTATTGGGAAACAGAGACACCTTTTTGGTTTCCAGAACCCAGTCATTGTCAAGTGACTGGTAATAAGAATGCCACTGCTGATGGTCAAGAATGTATTGATAATTTTAAGTATGTAATTACAATACAAGTGCTAGAACTTTTAACTATGATAAGGAAATAGAAGTGAGTGCATAAAACACCTACAATGGCTCATGTAACAGTACAGCATTTGAAAGATACAGTGGAGATAGCTGTTATGAAGACTGGGTAATTGTGTTGCTGTTGCAGATTACTACTGATATATTGAGGAGAGAAACTGACAGGCTCC
>NW_021862332.1:0-917 GCF_006229205.1 Suricata suricatta | reverse complement strand
AAGATACTGACAGAGAAATGCAGGGTCAGTGACGACAAATAATGGGAACTCAATAAATACATGCTGAATAAGTGAAGGAAATCAGTGTCTCAGAGACCCAACTCTGCCTCAGGTGCCTCCTCTGCCCACATCTCCTCTCTTAGCCCTCAGGGCCACTAAACCACTCAGTGCTGAGTAGGACCTAGTTAGCAGTGAGGACGGGAGAAACCTGGTGAGCCACGGCACATGCTCCTGGCCTCACCAACCTGACTGGCCCATAAGCCGGAAAGCCTGGGAAGTCCCACAGCTCAGGGCCACCCACTGGCTAGGATACATTCTTTTATTTTTTCTTTGTAGTATTTATTTAGAGAGGAAGAGAGAGCACACACAGAGGAGAGGCAGAGAGAGAGAATCCCAAGGAGGCTCCACACTGTCCGTGCAGAGCCCGAGGTGAGGCTTGAACCCACAAACTATAAAATCAGGGCCTGAGCCGAAACCAAGAGTTGGAGGCTTAACCAACTGAGCCACGGAGGCACCCCACCATGGTACATTCTTAAAGCACAGACTCTCCTGTCCAGACGTGATCACAGCTCAAATTTTGACCAATTCGGGTTAATCTGATGACCTGAAATCAGGGTGACCTTGCTTCCTCATAAAATAGTGTAGAAAACTATCCCATCCCTCCTTCCCTTTCATGGTCCCTTATACTTGCTATCGCTACTAGGTAGCTAACAGTTGTGACATAGTGAACTCATAATTGGTATATGTTTATAAGACAGTTTCCTGCATTTGTGAATACCCAATGCAGGGAAGTGAGGCTGGTTGGAGATTCACTGAAATCAAAAGCAGGCACAGGGCACCTGGGGGGCTCAGTTGGTTAAGCATCCAACTTCAGCTCAGGTCATGATCTCCTGATTCAGGCATTCAAGCCCTGGGTC
>NW_021862331.1:0-917 GCF_006229205.1 Suricata suricatta | reverse complement strand
CCCCCCCCCCCCCCAGCCCTGCAGGTAGTTTGGTTCCCAGACACGTGTCTGCCTCCTACTCTGGTCAGTACGCCCTCTTCTCCAGGTGCAGTTGTGGCGTCTCCGGGTCGTTCTCTGGCTTATTTACACTGACGTGCGTGCACTCACATGACAGGGGGAGCCTAGGACCTCTTTCCCGCGTGGCGTACACAGCAGCTTCTGCACCTCGAGGTCAGGGACGACAGGGGACGGGCAGAAGAGTCTCGTGACCTGACGCTCATGGCCCGGGTTCCTTTTCCGAGCGTAGCTCCCCAGCCGCCTGACCTCGGGCCACTGGACTTGGTCCCCGTCTCCGCAGCTCTCACAGGCTGCCACCCCTTAGGACGACTGTAGAAATGAACTCGTGCAAATGGCACACGGAGCCAAGAGCCTCGGCGCTAGAGCCCTCAGGAAGGGTTTGCTGCAGGGTTAATTCTGTTAGCTGCCTCCCTCGTCAAGTCCGGAGAGGCCGCGGGCCCGCAGTGCCCGAGGGTGCGCTCCACAAAGGCCTGAGGGATGGCTTCCATTATTCGTAACGGAGCCAGTTGCTTTCGATGGGCTGCTGTCTGAGATGAGGAAGGGGACCTCCGGGACGAAGAGGTCCCTCAGAGGCAGTGTGGGACTGCACGCGGCGGGTGCTGGGAGCACCCTGACAGATCGATTCTGGTCGGCTGCCTTTGGCTGCATCTAAAGCACTACAAGCGGCCTCCCTGAAAGCGACTTCGCCGGGCCCGAAAGGATTGTAAGTTCCACCAACGCACGCTGGCGTACCCAAACTGCGGGCGACCACCCGTATGTCGTGTCGGACTGCCCCCAGTGATCCCCAGGCCCCCCAAGAGAAGGGCCACTGGGTGAGCTCCATGTGTAGAGATCCGTCTACACACGGGACTATGTGCATG
>NW_021862330.1:0-917 GCF_006229205.1 Suricata suricatta | reverse complement strand
GGGAGGAAGGAAGGGTAGGGAGAGGGACCTTGGTCTTTTCTCTAGTCTCCTTTGGGCATCTGGGGCCCAGGAGAATGGTAGGGGAACAAAGCTCCATGAATAGATCCTATGGAATTGGAATCTTACTTTGTTGAGTTTACTTGTCACTTTTTTTTTTATCAGATTATTATTCGGTTGAGTATAGATTTTTAATTGGGGAGACTTAGAGGAGGAAAAAATAAAGAGTCTGTTGACTACATAGAATTCCTTTCTATACTGTGAATCCTAGAGCGTGTTGACTTCAAAACCAATTCAATAAATGTGTCAAAAAAAATTCAAACAGAAACAAATTAAACTAAATAAGCAGAGAAACCGAAAGTCTCCCCCAAACAACAAATGGTTAGTTTAGGCCACAAGGAGGATAAATAAAAGCTTGAATGCTTAAAACCTTCATTTTTAACAAAAATCATTACAATTGAGGATGCAGCTGTCAAAAATTCAGAATATCATAGGACTCAGGAACTAACAATTTGGCTTTTTGCCAAGTTAAAAATTTCCTCTTTAAGTAAGATACAAATGACAAAGACCACATAGTTTATATATTTTTAAAATGCCACCACATTGCTTTTTTTTTTAAATGACAGCTAAATGCTATTTCATAAGCTTGATATCATAAGGGTTCTTCCTAAATTAAGCCCTGGGGTTTGCTATTTCAGGCTTCCTGCTCAGTGAGTCCCATGCCTTGTGACATTACTTCTGCTCTGTTTACCAATAGTGTGAGTCAGGGTTTGTGGTTGTGACATAGTCAGCTCCACAGCGGTTTTTATCTCCTCCGACTTTAGGGAAGATACCAATAGACTGGAAGGAAACACAGATGATCCAGTGGCCTCGGAATATCATCTGTGGATCGTAACCTCTGTTCTATTGAAGCTTAGAAA
>NW_021862329.1:0-917 GCF_006229205.1 Suricata suricatta | reverse complement strand
GAAAAGGTTGCTCAATTTTGCCCTAATTACAGGACAGCTATTATTTATTATGACAGAGAGACAGAATCAGAACCTATGTTAAAAAAAAAAAAACCTAAAACCCAATTTCTCATATAAAAAAACCTAGTACAAAGTTTCATCGACATAGCTAAAGTCACATGCAAAGATTTCCTCTCTGGAATCACGGGGTGTTTCAGGTTCTCAAATTCCATTATGTCCAGAAGGCTCTCTGTCTCCTCCCTCCTCACCTTCCACTGCAGGCAGCTCTTCACCCAGTTAACTCCTATTCATTCTTCACATCTCAATTTAAATATCTCTTTCATGCTTTCATACAAACGGGTACCTATTTTTCATAGGACCAAAATTTTAAAAAACACATTGATTTTTGTGTTTATTTGACCAACGTCTGTCTCCCCCCCCTCCCCACGCTATACATTTTTGAGGACTGCAGCTGGTCTGTTCTTGCACATCATGGCGTCTCAAACGCCCAGCAGACCGCCAGATGGGATGGGCTCACTGGGTAGTAGTGCACGAAGGGACGGAGGCCCAGACAGACAGATCTGCTCCCCATGCAGCACACAAGTTTGCACAGCAAGACTACAGATGCAGTCATGATGCTCACCAAAACCTATGCACCATTTTCCATCCATGATGCAAAAGTGAAAATAAGGATTTCAAAACAAGAGCCAGGATCATCTCCCTCAAACAACACCTACTGGTGGCTCAACGCTCGGTCACACCGCCATGAAAAAGCCCTTTGTTAAAGGGGAAGATCGTTCTTTCTCCAAACACGAACATGTGGTGTTTATACACATAGAGTAACACTGTACTATCAAATAATAGAAATTAATCAGCTAAGTTTTCAGTTCCTCGGTGATATCAACAACCATAAGGCTTGGCCACAGAGCACCGAGCCA
>NW_021862328.1:0-1825 GCF_006229205.1 Suricata suricatta | reverse complement strand
CCCACCCAGGTAGGTGGGAAGGAAGCAGACGACGAGGTGAGGTGCCAGTGTGAAGGGGGAAGTAGAATTTGAAGTGTAGTTCAAGGAGCTGTCCTTGAATGGAAAATCGTTTTTTGTGAAGCCCCGTTTTATGTCTTTCCTGCTCACAGAGGGACATCTGCTGTCTGATACGTTATGTTCTTTGATTCTCCAAGGACACTCTTTCAGCTTCAGTGCAGGTCCACCCCCCCCCCCCAGTGAGGATCTCCATAATGGGAGAGCTTCTCCGTTGCTTTGAGAGCCCCAGAGGGTATGTCTTTATTTGAAGGAGCTCTGCCATTTCTAAATTCTGTTTGGCTTCTTGTGACACGTGTGTCGGCGTCGTAGTGGGCATATTGGGGTTTGATGCAGAAATCCCGGGAACAGTGGAGACAGAGGTCACAGGTTTTCTGCTGTTTGCTTGCCAAAGTTATAGAGGCTTTAATCATAACTGTACAATATGAGGCTCAGAAATTTCAAAAGATCACAAAACATCTCCCTCAAATGACAAAATGCATTCTTTATTTCAAATCAGAACTTCATTTGACTTTCTATGAACTGAAATTTGAAATTTCCACTGTGTGTTCCATTGCTCAATGGTGAAAAATTTAATGTATCTCTCTGTATCCTAGGAGTTCTGCATATGAATGCCATAAGGGACCCAGAACATTTAGAAGTTAGAACTCACAGCCTATAATAATGTCTGTTATCCTATTTCAGTCCAGTATTTTCATCATTTAATCATTTTGTCTTGTACAGTAGGAAGTTCCTGTCCCTTTTTCATATGTGCTTTTACTTTGTGATATGTTGTATATGAGACACACCTCTGATGGTTTTGAATCCAAAGTTCTATCTGACATGAGGAAGTGCCTTATTCGAAATCAGATAGAGGGGGTCCTGCGTGGCCCAGTCGATAGAGCATTGGACTTGGGCTCAGTTCGTGATTTCACATTGGTGAATTTGAGCCTAGCACGGGGCTCCCTGGTGTCTGCGTGAAGCCCGCTGTAGATCATCTGTCCCCTCTCTCTTTGCCCCTCCGCCGCTTGAGGGATCTCTCTCTCTCTCTCTCAGCAATAAATAAAACGTTAGGAAAGAAAAAAGGAGGTGAGGTAGATAATTACGAACATTAGATATATATAACAGAAGGATTGTTCATGAATGTGATTTTACTTCAGGAAAAAATCACAAGACTATTCTTCTAGTCTCCTCACAATGTGTCTGAATTTCATCCCACATATTTATTAGTTTATAATGTGATTCTCAGGTTATTTTGCAACGTTGACAATGTTCTTTGATTTAGAAAGGAAAGGGTTGTTTTAGGCAGCTAAGTTCTAAGGCATCAATTATATCCTTGCCCTCTATGTAGGAGGAGGAATATATCCAGAGAATAGTGCATTTTTAATGCCTTTTAATTTCTTATTTGTAAAATCTTTCAGTAGAGCACTTTGTTTGATTTTAATGAATAGCTTTCCTGTTTTACTGTCAACAAAGTCAGGCCGTCAATTCAGCTCTCCTCATTCGTGGGTAGACAGTCACAGTGAAAATTATAGTTATATGTTAGGTTTCCTTTGAAAGGATTTATCTCTTTTATGTAGACTCTGTGGGAGTAAATTTGGTCTTCTGGTTCTGCATTCTATGATAATGTGCTTTCTTTTCTATGGACCGTCCTGCACGTTAGTTGTAGTTTCATGTACCTGTGTAGTGTGTTACAGGATGCCGGTGTTCATCTAGTACACATTAGGGCATTGTGAGTTTACGTCAAGTGTGAATCCACCATGCCCTTTACCAGTAAAATTGTGTATGTATT
>NW_021862327.1:7267-8791 GCF_006229205.1 Suricata suricatta | reverse complement strand
CATCTGTCAAGTACACCTCAGATCCCACTTTATCTCTAATCATCTCAGTTGTAAATGAACTTTATTCTGTATTCCTGTGGAACTTGTCTGTGTTATTCTTAATAGCTTCGTGTCTTGAATTAGGTTTACTTGTACTTATCCTTATGATGTAGATTTTAAGATTATGTTCACCCCTTGTGCCCCAGAGCACCTACCATAATCCCTTGTACATATTAGGTACCTAATAAATATCTGATGAATGAATGAACATGGTACTAGTTTAAAAGATTTGCAAGTATTCTAGATCTGAAGAGACAGAAGGAAGTACCTTAGTCAGAAGACTTGGGTACCAGCCTCAGCTCTGCAACTGAGTAATTTTGTAATTTTTGGACAAGCCATGTAGATCTTTCTGGATTCTTAAGATGAAAGCTGATATGGTCATGGACTAAAGTCGTAGAATTGGGAATGGTATTGGGAGAGGACTGAGTTGATTGATTAGAAAAAGAAGATGAGATATACGCAACTGAATTTGAAAGATGAAAAGAGAAGAATCAATGGTGACTCAGAAGTTGAACTTCTGAAAAACAGACTAGTTGAAGGGAATTAGTTGCTTCTTACCTGATGTTAGGTGGTACAGATATGTGAAAATTCAGCCCGAGGGAGAGATTAGGCTGTTGGAGGGCAGGCAATTGCTCAAAGGCTGGCACTATTTTAGTTCTGTTCTTCCTCCTGCTGTAGGCCCCTCACTTTAAGTTCTTCTTTCCTTTATCCTTTGCGTTTCCTTTCCTTGCTAAATAACCATGAATGACCGCAAATACTCTTTCTTAGTTGCTTGCCTTTTGAGATTCCTGATACCTCCCCCTCACTCACAGTGCCTTTTGCCTCCTCACACTGAATTATAGAGCTCTTCTCCCAGAATCATAGTCCTTTTTTTCCCACTGAAGGAAAAATCATCTCGGTAAGATCCTAGAAGAGAGAAAAGGAAAATTATATTTTCCTGATGACACCTTCCTTCCCTAATCCTTTTCATTATCATCACAAAAACTTCACTTTATTTCTGATGCTTCTTGCATAATGCCCTGGGCATGATGATAGGTATTAACTAAATATAAAGTATATGTCAGTTTGAACTGAAGAGTGCACAAGGCTCCATTTCAGGTGAAAAATGTTTCTCAAAAAAGGGAAACGTTTTGCTTTTTTGAAGCAGGAGGGATGGAGCCAGTGGAGAAAATAAGGACCTTTACTACAGAGATTGGCTTCTGTTACAGAAGGTTAGTTTTGGAGAATAGGAACATTTTTCCTCTGGGACCATAGGGAAGGAGAGGTCAGTAGAGGGGAGGGTGGCTGGTTATTACAATGGCAGACTTGAACCTTGGGGAAGATATGATGACTGTGACGGTGACATGGAGATGTAGAGGGAAGTGTGAGTATGGAAGTCACGTATGCACGTGATTCTGTGTGTGTGTACATAAGGATGTGTGTGAGCAGAGGGCTCGGGGATGGTTAAGAGTATTTGCCAGCAATGATCAAGGACATATAATAATA
>NW_021862327.1:3071-7167 GCF_006229205.1 Suricata suricatta | reverse complement strand
AGAAAAAGGGACACCTATGGCCTTTGTACCTATGAAAAATGTGGCACCTCAATAGTGAGAAATGCAAATTAAAACTCTGCTGCAAATTAATTTCACTGCTGGGAATTATTTCTACAGATATGCCTGCACATACGTGGAAGGATGGCTACTGCAGCCTTATTTGCAATAGTAAAAGACTAGAAATAACCGACATACTCATTTCCATAAAATAAACTGTGGAATAACTCACGGTACGCATTCACAGTGATCTCTAGTATATATTAAATGAGAAAGAGGAATGGACAGAATAGGGTTCATAGTGCGTTGCCTTTCTCGTGTATGAAAGCAGAGAATGACGTATATTGTATTGCTTGTGTCTGCATGAAGAAATGCCAGAAATATAGAAGAAAAAAATTAACTTCATAGGGAGTTTTATTCTTTAGAGAGGAGAGGAACCAGGTGATTGGTATGAGAGAAATAAGACTTATGCATCTCTACCTTTTTATACTGTTTTTATTTATTTATTTTTTTTGAGAGAGAGAAAGCATAAGCAGGGAAGGGGCAGAGAGAGGGGGAGACGGAAGATCCGCAGTGGGTCCTGCACTGACAGCAGGGCTCAAACCCATGAACTATGCGATCATGACCTGAGCTGAAGTTGGATGTTCAAGTGACTGAGCCATCCAGGTGCCCTTATATTGTTTTGATTTTTGAAATGAACATATGCTCATTCAAAAAATATAGATTGAAAATATTAAGAAAACTGTGCACTATGTCTTAGTGTGATAATGGTCACACACCCTATAGTGAAAACCACTGACTAGTACACTTTGAAGGGTGAATTTTAGGCTATTTGTCTTATATCTCAATAAAACAGTTATTTTAAAGATGCGGCCAGGGACTGGTAGCATCCGCATCATCTGGGAATTGTTAGAAATGCAAATCTGGGGGCCCCATTCTAGACCTAGACTGACTACATGAGAAATTTTGTGGGTGGATCCTGGCCATCTATTCTGACCTGCCCTCCCAAGGCTCTGAAGCGTGCTCAACTTTGAGACCTGTTGACTAGATGCAGTTGGTAGAGGTACCAAGTTCTTGCACAACAGTAATCTGAAAGCATCTTCCTACTACACCCCTGCACTCAGGATAAGGAGAGAAGCCCTTCTCAGACTGCTTAAAATCATGAACAACAATAATGTTAATAATCCTAGTAATATCGAACATATTTGTTCAGGCACTGTATTATTAATGCCTTTACATGAAATAAATGTGTGTCTAACCTCCTACATTAGGACATAACTAGATACATAGTAAGTGCTCAAAAGCCATTAGCTATTATTTTGTTTGCCTGAGATTTATTAGTATTATTAATTATTCTTTTATAATTTATTACTCACCTTAGATCATCTTTTTTTAGCATCTCTTTTTCCAGTTTTATTAAGATATAATTGACATGCAGAAGTGTATAAGTTTAAGGTGTATGGCATACTAATTTGACTTACATATATTCTAAAATGATTACCACAGTAAATTTAATGTCAGTCATCTCATATACATATAAAAGAAAAAAAGAAAAAGGAAAAATTGTTTTTTTCTTGATAGTGAGAATTCTTAGGATCTACCATCTTAAGGACTTTCAAAATGCATCTCTAGTATTTATTTATCTTATAGCTGGAAACTTGTGTCTTTTGTCCACCTTCATCCAATTCCCTCTCTTCCCACCCCCTACCTCTGTAACCACAAATCTGATCTATTTTTCTGAGTTTTGGGTTCCTTCTTCCTATTACACATAAAGGTGAGATCATACATTATGGCCGTCCTCTTCTGACTTATCTCACTTAAATATTCCCTCAAGATCATCCATGTCGTTGCAAATGGCAAGATTTTCTTCTTTTATGTGATTGAATAGTATTTCGTATATCCACACACACACACCCACACCCACACACACACACACACACACTATACAATATATATTCCATACATATTCCCATAGTCTAGATATACACCATGTGTGTGCATATACATATCCGCCATGGTATGTACACCAGACACTGCCCTGAAGTTGTTCCCATTTTTTGGCTGTTGTACATGAAGCTGCAGTGAACATGGAAGTGCAGATATCTTTGACATAATGATTTCATTTTTTAGATACCCAGTAGTAGAATTGCTGGATTACGTCGTGTTTCCATTTTTCATTTTTTGAGGCACTTCCATACTGTTTTCCACAGTGGTTGTACCGATTTACACTCCCACAGCAGTGCACAGGGGTTCCCTTCTCTTCGCATCCTTGCCAGCACTTGTCCTCTCTGGACGCCTTGGTGACAGCCCTTCTAACAGGCACGAGGTGACACCCCACTGTGGTTCTACTTTCCACTTCCCTAGTGATTAGTGAGGCTGAGTGCCGTCTCTGTGTTTGCTGGCCGTTCACGTATCTTCTTTGGAAAAATGTCTGTGTCCTTTGCCTATTTTAAGCTGGATTGTTTGTATTATCTTGATGTTGAATTGAAGGAGTTCTCCATATAGTTTGCTTATTAACTCCTCATTAGAATATGATTTGCACATCTTATTTTCTATTCTTCAGGCTGTCTTTGGATTTGGTTGGTTTTTCTTTTGCTCCGCCAGAGCTTTGTAGTTTGATGGAGTCCCGCTTGTTCACTTTTCAGTTTGTTGCTTGTGCTTAGGTGTCAGATCCAAACAACCACTGTCAAGACCCATGTCGGGGAGTTTGTTCCGTAGCAGTCTTCTAGAAGTTTCATGGTTTCCAGTCTTGCATCTAAATTGTTAATTCATTTTTGTGAGTATTGTAGGATAGGGATCTAGTCCATTCTTTTATGTGAAAATATCCAATTTTCTCATGAGTCTTCATTGAAGAGAATGTCTTCTTTGCATTGAATATTCTTGGCTTCTTTGTCAAATATTAATTGACTATGTAAACATGGGTTTTAATCAAGGGCTCTCAATTAGGTTCCATTGGTCCTGTGTCTGTTTTTATGCTAGTACCATACTATTTTGATTCAAGCTATATTATAGCTTTAGAATATAGCTTGAAATCAGAAAGTGTGATGCCTCCTACCTTATTCTTTCTTCTCAGGAGTGCTTTGGGTATTTGTGGTCTTTTATAGTTCCATATAAATTTTGGGATTGTTTTTTTCCACTACTGTTAAAAAATTCCATTGGAATCCTGATAAGAATTGCACTGAATATAGATGGCTTTATATAATGTAGAAATTTAACAGTATTAATTTTTATAATCCATGAGCAGGGGATACTTTTCCATTTACTTGTGTCTTCTTCAAAGTGTCTTTCATTGACATCTTGTATTCCTCAGTGTTGTGTAATCTTTCACATCCTTGATTAAATTCATTCCTAAGTATTTTGTTGTTTCTGTATTGTAAATAGGATTTTTTTGCTATTATAATTGAGATAATTTATTTCTTTTTCATATAATTTGTTGTTAGTGTATGGAAATGCTACTGATTTATGCATGCTATATTTTGTATCCTGTAACTTTACTGAATATATTGATTAGATCTAACAGTGTTTTTGGTAGCATCTTTAGGATTTTCCACATATAAAATCATGTCATCTGCAAATAGAGCAATTTTTTTCTTCCTTTCCAATTTTGATGCCTTTTATCTCTTTTTCTTGCCTGATTGCTCTGGCTAGTGCTTCCAGTACTATATTGAATAAAGGAAAAGATTTCAGCCTTTCACCATTGAGTATGATGTTAGCTATGGGCTTGTTGTTTTATAGCCTTGGTATGTTGAAGTCCATTCCTTCTACAACTAATTTGTGAAAAGTTTTTTAAAAATTTTTTTATCATGAATAGTTTTTTTTATTTAGTAGGCTTGATGCCCAGCACAGGGCTTGAACTCATGACCCTGAGATCAAGACCTGAGCTGAGATCAAGAATTGGATCCTTTACTAAGTCACTCAGTCACCCTTATCATGAATAGTTGTTGAATTTTACCAAACAGTTTTCTTACATCTCTTAAAGTAATTATATGGTTTTTTTCTTTCATTCTAGTAAGGTGATATATCACATTTATTAGTTTGCATATGTTGGGTCATTTTGGCATCCCAGAGATAAATCCCACTTGATCAAAGTGAATAATCC
>NW_021862327.1:1479-2971 GCF_006229205.1 Suricata suricatta | reverse complement strand
CATGTGGTAATTCTCTGATTAAATTTTAGGGAACTGCTAAGCTTTGTTCCAAAGAGGTTGCATCATTTTATAGTCTCATCAGAAAGGAATGAACATTTTAATTTCTCCCTATCCTTGTTAACACTTGTCATTGCCTGTCACTTGATTTTAGCCATCTTAATGGGTAAAATTGTTTTGGTTTTGGTTTATATTTCCATAATGACTAATGATTTTGAATGTCTTTTCAAGTGCTTATTGGCCAATTATATATCTTCTTTGAAGAAATATCTACTCAAGCTTTTTGTCCATGTTTTAGTTGGATTATTTATCTTCTTACTGTTGTTAGTGTTCTTTATAAGTTCTTATAGCACTCCTATATAAGATATATGATTTGCAAATATTTTCTTGATGGTGTCATTTGAAGCACAAGTGTTTTAAAATTTTGAAGTCCAAAAACTATCGATAGAACTCCCTTATGACCCAGCAATAGCATTGCTGGGGATTTACCCAAGAGAGACAGAAATGCTGATGCATAGGAGCACATGTACCCCAATGTTCATAGCAGCAATGTCAACAATAGCCCAAACATGGAAGGAGCCTAAATGTCCATCACCTGATGAATGGATCAAGAAGATGTGGTATATATTCACGATGGAGTACTACATGGCAATGAGAGGGAATAACATATGGCCCTTCGTAAGAAAGTGGATGGACCTTGAGGGTGTCATGCTAAGTGAAGTCAGCCAGGCAGAGAAGGACAGAAACCATATGTTTGCACTTATAGGTCTAGCAGGAAAACAAGAGAGACCTAATGGAGAACCAGGGGGAACAGAGGAGGGAGAGAGAGTTGGGGAGAGAGAGGGATGCAGAACTTGAGAGACTATTGAATGCTGAAAATGAACTGAGAGTTGAAGGGGAAGGGGGAGGGGGGATGACAGGTGGCGGTGATGGTGGAGGGCCCTTGTGGGGAAGAGCACTGGGTGTGGTACGGAAAACAATTTGACAATAAACTATTATGGAAAAAAAATTTTCAAGTCCAGTCTGTTTTTACTTTTGTTGCTTATGCTTTTGGTATCATATCTAAGAAATCATTGCCTAACCCAAGATCATCGATATTTATTTCTGAGAGATTTTTTCTAAGAGTTTTATATTTTTAGTTTCAACATCCGAACGTGTGGCTCATGTTGAGTTGTTGTGTGTGTGGTGTGAGGTGTCCGGCTTCTTCCTCTCGCAGCGGCTAGCCGGTCGTCCCAGCACCGTTTGTTGAAAAGATGATTCTTTCCCCACTGAACTGTATTGGCTTTTTTTGTTTCTTAATTCCATTGACCATAAATGTAAGAGTGTATTTCTTAACTATGAATTCTCTTCCATTAATCTGTGGGCTGTCCTTATGCCATTATCATACTTTCTTAATTATTGTAGCTTGTGAAGTCTCTAATTTTTTGTTTTGGTTTCAAGATTGTTTAAATTGTTCTGGGTTCCTTGAATTTCCATGTGAATAATAGCAGCAGCT
>NW_021862327.1:0-1379 GCF_006229205.1 Suricata suricatta | reverse complement strand
TAATTCCATTGACCATAAATGTAAGAGTGTATTTCTTAACTATGAATTCTCTTCCATTAATCTGTGGGCTGTCCTTATGCCATTATCATACTTTCTTAATTATTGTAGCTTGTGAAGTCTCTAATTTTTTGTTTTGGTTTCAAGATTGTTTAAATTGTTCTGGGTTCCTTGAATTTCCATGTGAATAATAGCAGCAGCTTGTCAGATTCTACAACCAGCCACCTGGGATTTTTATTGGATTAAGTCTGTAAATAAATTATAGAGTATTGCCATCTTAATATTGTTTTCCAATTTATAAATGTGGGATATCTTTCCATTTTATTTAGATCTTTAATTTCTTTCAAGTGTATTTTAGTTTTCACTGTGAAAGACTTGTATTTCTTTAGTTACATTTATTCCTTAAGTATTTTACTCTACTTAATACTATTCATTTTTGTATTGGTCATTGTTAGTAAATATAAATACAATGTTTTTATATTGAGATTGCATTTTGCAACTTTGCTGAACTCAATTATTTTATTTTATTTTTGATATTGATACTTATTAAGCTAATATTTAGTAAGCAAATTCATTTGTATCAAACACAAACAAAAAAACTCATACAATAACATGAGACAAAACCTTCTAATGTTCGTGGTGAATATAGCATTTGAAATGAAGTCTCCTTTTCAAAGATCAGTGCATCTAGGTTGTTTAACCTACAAAATTATAATATTTGATTATCAAAACAAAACAAAAAATAACATTTTAAAAAGGAAAGGAAAATAATAGTTTCAAAGTCAAAGTGACTCTCATTTTAAAAGCATAGTTTTTTTTCAAAAATGTCAAGTAGAAAAATTAAATATTACACACCTTAACTAAACAAACTTGAAGGAAAACTTCATTTACATACCTAAAATGAATCCATGCAGATTTTTAAAAATTATTCTACCTTTATTATTTTATTTCCTAATATAAATTTAACAAAAACAATAATGCTTTCAAGCATGTAACAAGATCATGTTACAAGATATGTAACAAGATCATTTTTCTCAGTGATTTAAAGGAGAAACCCCCTAAGGTCTAACTCTGTAGAGAAGCAAAGCAGGCTCTGAAGGAAGAGTGACCCTGATGGTCTCAAAGCAGAAATGTGTGACCTGTAAAACTTTAGAACAGCAGCTGCGGGGCTGCCTGACCTGCTCAGTTGGAAGAGCATGTGACTCTTGATCTCAAGGTTGTGAGTTCAAGCCCCACATTGGGTGTAGAGATTACTGAAAATAAAAATAAAAAAACCAAACAAAACACATTTAAAATCGGCTGCCTAATTAATCAGACAATAGGGAAAACAGGATGGAACAGGAAGTAAGAGCTGGGATGAAAGAGATTAAACTGCTAAGAAA
>NW_021862326.1:0-917 GCF_006229205.1 Suricata suricatta | reverse complement strand
GTTGCTGGGTTTCTAACCATTGTAAAGTTACTGCTATGTTTTTCTTTTTACTTATTAAATATCTTGGAGAAAATGCTTTAAAACTATTCAAGTCTTATATATTCTCAATGTTTATCTACTAATTTTCGTATTCATCACTGAATCTTGCCTCAGTTATTATATTGCTGTTTGCCTGCCAGTGATTTTCTATTTTCTTTATTTCTTCTGTGTTTATTAATTAGAACAATAATGAAGAGCTGTCCCATCTTTTACATTATTTATTTATTAAATTATTTATTTCTATCACTATGGACTCATGGATATTTTTTGTAGTCTATGGATTTTAATTCTATTTTGTTGACCAAATTGTCTCACCTTTTGAATTGGCTCCTATTACTTTTTAACATGTCCTCACAGTTTGTTTTGGTTGGGTTGGGTTTGGATTTGGTTTAGTTTTTGGTTTTGGTTGTTTGTTGTTGTTTTGTTTTGTTTTGTTTTTGATTTTGTTTTTGAGAAATTGCTTACCTTTTGACATCATATGATGATCCAAGCTCAATCAAATTGTCAGCTCTTTTAGCTGAAATCACCTTACCAATGTCCAATGGCATCTGCTCAAGAGAAGCAGCAAGATTTCATAGCATTTTTCCCCCAGTGAGTACCTTTTCTTTCCCTAGACTTCAGGTTAGGTGATTGTGTTGTGACTTTCAAATAAGATGGACTTAACATGTCTCTTATCTAAAGTAAACTTTAGGTAGGTTTTTTTCCTGATTAAAAATCACTGAATCCCATTTGCTTTGGAAAACTTCCAATTATAAATCCTTTCTGTGCTCCTTTGAGATGCAAATTTTCTTCCAGCTTTCCTTCCAGGTTTACAACCTATGTATATTCTTAAGGACCTGAAGCCACCCCTCTGAAATGTATTAATCAAGAAAGAGACA
>NW_021862325.1:0-917 GCF_006229205.1 Suricata suricatta | reverse complement strand
TGCTGTGCATAAGCGTTTTGGAAAACAACATACACATTGTATACTGACTGCTTTGGAAAGTCCCTAGATTAGGAAAATTTGCGGTGCTTGCTCTGCGGCAAAATAAGTGCTAAATTTTTAAGTTTATTATTCTCCTGGGATGGGGTGATTGTGAAAATTTAGTGTTTATTCTCCTCTTTCCTTTCAATCTCTGAATATGGATACGTTTTTCCTCTAAGAAGTCTAGATTTAATAAATTCCAAAGAAAGATAGGAATGTTTGTGTCTTTATATACAAACAGATAAACACACACACACAACAAAAGAAAGCAGAAAACAAAATAACAAAAACAGAAAACATGCAAATTGTTTCAAGAAGTGTTTCAAATGTTACTCATTCAACAACACTTTTTGAGTATAAACTCCATATCAAACACCATATTAACTTTAAGGATCATGTCCTACCATAGCTCACAAAGAACTTGTTGATGTGAATTCTCAGGTGGGTAGCTGAGTAGAATTACCTCTAAAATGATTTCCTCTTTCTCTGATATTGGTAACTCCTCAATCTTTGGAACTAAGACACAGTTTAACTTTCAGTTGAATTTTTTGCAAACTTTTGATGCAAAGACAATTGTAGTTCAGGTTAAGTCAACCAAAAACTTGGTACTGTACATGTACGTACTTAGCAAAGTCACTGGTTCCTAGGAGTTAATTTAAAAATGTTAATTTTCTTACCTGCAATGATTTCTTTCCACTGTAGTCACTAGAAAATAAGAAAGGAAAGATCAAGTCTTAGAAGGAAATCCAGGTGTCACTCCAGATTTGCCTATAATTCCTGAGCTTAGGAAAGCTGGATAAGCAACTGCCTTCTAAAAGACAGCTCTTCGTGCTTCACAAACGCGTGTATGTTTGTAGCAGGGATCACAATCTCAGATG
>NW_021862324.1:0-917 GCF_006229205.1 Suricata suricatta | reverse complement strand
GTCCCTGCGTCAGGTGGGCCCCAGTGCCCTGCCGAATCTGCCCCTGACACCTCCTCTGCAGCTCCCTCTGCTTTTCCTTCCTCCGTGGCCTCTGCCACCGCCACAGTGTGGGTCGCCATCATGTCTCACTGTGCCAACACCTCTTAGCTGATCTCTCCTCCCTGTCCTCTAATCCATTCTCTTCCCTGTCGACAAAAGTGACTTTATAAAATGCAGACCTGTCCTTGACTATCCTTGTGTTTAAACCCTCACAGGCTCTATATTTGTTATCGATTTTTATGGAACAAATGATCACAAACATAGTGGCTTAAATCAACGTGCATGTATTATCTCATGGTTTATGTGGGCTAGGAATCTGGGCACTGCTTAGCTGGAGACCCGCCTGCTTCACGGTCTCTTCTAAATCAGGGCTTGGGTCTCAGTGATAGCTTGACTAGAGAAAGATCCATGCCAATTTTACTCAAATTGTTGGCAGCATGCAGTTCTTGCAGGGCTGTTTGACTGAGGGCCTCTGTTCCTTACTGATTCTTGGCCAGAATCAGTTCTCAGTTCTTAACCAGACGGACCTTTCCCCCATGGCCCCTTATTTCATCAAAGTCAGCAAGGAACAGAGTCTTCTAGCAAGAGGAGAGTAGCAATTTTAAATACATCCGGATCATGAACGTGACATCCTGTCACCTTTGCTGTATTCTGTTGGTTAGAAAAAAGTTGTTAGGCCACTACACTCAAGAGAGGATGGGCGCCTGGGTGGCTCAGCTGGTTAGGCATCCAACTTCGGCTCAGGTCATGGTTTGTGAGTTGGAGCCCTAAATTGAGCTATGCACTGACAGCTAGCTCAGAGCCTGGAGCCTGTTTTGGATTCTGTGTCTCGCTCTCTCTCTGCCCTTCCCCTGCTCACACTCTGTCTCTCTCTCAAA
>NW_021862323.1:0-917 GCF_006229205.1 Suricata suricatta | reverse complement strand
AGAAATTGTGAAAGGAACAGTGAATTAAGGGGGGAAGCTTCATTATTTTCTTATTTAAGAAATTGCCACCCTAGCCTTCAGTGACCACCACCTTAATCAGTCAGCAACCACCAACATTGAAGTGACACCCTACACTGGAGAAAGGATTATGACTTGCAGAAAGCTCAGATGATGATTAGCACTTTTTAGCAATAAAGTATTTTTTAAACATGTACAGTCTTTAGATATAATGCTAATACACATTAAATAGACTACAGTATAGTATAAACATAATTTCTACATGCAGCAGGAAACAAAAAATATTATTTGACTCACTTTATTGCAATATTTACTTTTTGCCATGGTCTGGGACAAAACTTGCAATAGCTCTGAGATATGCCTATTTATTTGAATCTTTTATTTTCTCTGACAATATTTTGTTGTTATATGTATTTAGGTTGTGAAATATATTTTTATGTCAACCTTTTTTTGGTGTGTGTGCTACTGTGAATGAAAGCTGTATTTTTAGTTCATTTTCATATTGTTATTCTATTATATATTATATTATATTATATTATTATATAGAAGTATAATTTATTACAGTATATTGCTTTTATATTCAGATGTTGCTAAATTTACTTTGCAGTTGTAATATTTTCTTTGTGTGTGTCTGTGTCTGTGTATGTGTGTGTATCCCTTAGGATTATCCACACAGAAGATCTTGTCATCTTCCAACAATGATTTAATTCCTTCTCTCCAATTTATGTTTCTTTAGTTGTTTGTTTGTTTGTTTGGTGTTCATTGCACAGACTGTAGTTCTTGGTACAATGATGATAAAAGTGATGAGAGTATATATCTCTGTCTTATTCCACTCTCAAAACATTACATTTTTTAATGACTACCTATGATCTTAGCCATTCGTTATTTTTAATTGAGCT
>NW_021862322.1:0-917 GCF_006229205.1 Suricata suricatta | reverse complement strand
AACTTTTAAGTGAACGTAAAAGTGGCTTTCCAGGGCACCTGGATGGCTCAGGTGGCTAAGGGTCTGACTTTGTCTCAGATTATGATCTCACGTTTCATGGGTTCGAGCTCTGCATCAGGCTCTGCATTGACAGAGTGGAACCTGCTTGGGATTTTCTCTGTCTCTCCTCTCTCTCTCCCTCAAAAATAAATAAACATTTTTTTAAAAAGTGTATTCCAGGGGTGCCTGTGTGGCTCAGTGGGTTGAGCATCCAATTTCAGCTCAGGTCATGATCTCGTGCTCAGTGAGTTCTAGCCCCGCTGTATTGACAGCTCAGAGCCTGGAGCCTGCCTCCGATTCTGTGTCTCCCTCTGTCTCTGCTCCTCCCCTCCTCATGCTCTGTCTCTATCTCTCAAAAATGAATAAATGTTAAAGGTTTTTTTTTTTTGAAAAAGTGGATTCCTACTCTCATCCAGTCAAAGATTCAACTGAGACTGCAGACTTGGTCAACAGTTAGGACTCCAGCTGTATGAGAGACCTCAAGCCAAAGGCACCAAGGTGAGCTTTACACAGATTCATCTAACCCACAAAAACTGTGAGAGAAGAAATTCTTATTATTTTAAGCTGCTAACTATGGGGATAACTTATTACACAGGTATAGATTATTAATATAGCCACCTAAAATACAGAACAAAATAGCTTTTTACCTCAAAGCATAAAACAAACTAACAAATAAAAATCCAGACCATTCTCTCGAGAGCAAAGAAATGGTCTAAAGAAACGTGAAGCTCTTACTCTGGATATTCTCTTTATTCTGGCATTAGGACATCTGCTCTGTGTCTTCCATCTCTAAAGTCTACTATGTATATACTTTAGCCAGCCTTAACCTATGTAGGGTCTCCTTGTCATATTCTAGAATAGCCAGTGCATTCTGGCGC
>NW_021862321.1:0-917 GCF_006229205.1 Suricata suricatta | reverse complement strand
AAAAAAAAAACACTGAAATTTTGAAAAATATATCGGTATTAGGACATACATGCTTTGTGGTATTGGCTCTTTGCTAAGGGTGTCATTTCTACTGAAATGAGGAAGTTGGTTTTTACAGTTGGAGTCAGGAAATAGTTTACATCCTTCTCTCGGGGTTAGCGTCCTGAAGATTAAGGTCACTGATGGTATCCACGATAGCACTTAACAGAGTTGGAGAAACCAATCCTTTCATTCACGTAAAGGAGATATATTAGCCCCTGTTATGCTCTTTGAGTGCAGTAATATTTATTTTTATTTTGCTGATGAGCAAGTTAAGGCACCAGATGGCTAAAGAGTTGTGGAAGACAACCCCACAGTTTTGACCAAAGAGGAAGCGGAAGGGCAGTGGGGCACGGGGACTGTGTCCTCAAGATGACTGAAAATTCCCCATTCTCAGTTCCATAATTTGAATCCTGAATGCTTGTTTCTCTCACTTGAAATCGCAATTTAAAATACTCATTATTTGCCACCCTAATTTGTAGTATTATGTTATCGATCAGAAGCAGGAGCATAAGTTAATATTATTTTGTTGTTGTTCTTTTTGTAATACTTCACGTGTTGTCCTGCTTGTTTAGAAAAACTGCTTGAGTTTTTTCCTCACACTCCTAGGCCACGCTTACCGGATGGACAACACATTTCACCACAATGCAACAACTCTCACCCCTACTTTAATTTCCCTCCTATTCATGGTAAATAGCTGAGTTGCAACAGCAGATTTCAACTCATGATGGGAGACTGTCAGTCCAGCCACGAAAATGTGTCCTACTGATGCATTTCCCCATTTAGAGGCCTTCCTTTCTACCTTCTTTCATGAGACACCTCAGGGGGATTTAATTAGTAAACCCCTAATTCCTGGACCATATTTTGGGGGCCACTGG
>NW_021862320.1:0-917 GCF_006229205.1 Suricata suricatta | reverse complement strand
GTCCCATTTTGGCTCAGGTCATGATCAGACTCATGAGTCTGAGCCCAGCTCAGAGCCTGGAGCCTGCTTTGAATTCTGTTATCTCCCTTTCTCTCTGCCCCTCCTCCCCTCATGCTGTCTCTCAAAAATAAATATTAAAAAAAAATTTTTAAATTAAGCCATAATAAAGTAATGCTAAAAAAGTCTATCTTCTCTTAATACTTTAAAGAAACTGCCTCTGGGCTTTTCTTACTGAACAGTTGAAAAGATCAGTGAATCATTACTCATTATACAGATACTCTAATTTTCACAAAAGTAAATCTCAAAACCAATGAAAACTAAATCCAAACCCAAAAACCCAGACAAAGCATTTCATAAGATCATTATGGCATTTTCCCCTTTGAAATCTAAAAACAATGATTCTCTTTAACAGAGAGTACTCCATCCCCAGATAATCACCATGATGTAAATGACACTGAATCTTTACAGAGCTCTGAAAGCAACAAAATAAACATTAAATCTTATGTGACAGTGGTAGATATATATCTCAAATCTAGGGTCTGTGTAGGAAAACCTCAAATTCATTGACCTGCTTCTTCAAATATATTTAAGTTAGGCACAGGCAATTAAAGATAAATCATAGTTTCAAATCTTTCTATTTACATAAACAATAACAATGATCTCCCATTCCACTAAAAAAAAAACCCACAGCACAAATGTGTTATGCTAAGATTGTGTGTATGTGTGTGTGTGTGTATATATATATATGTATATATGTATATGTATATATTTTTTCCCCTTAAATAATGAGAAAGGTCTCAGAGTCCTCTTAGTAACAAAGGCAAATGAGAATGAAAGTGAGGGGACAATGGAACAAATTTAAAACGTTAAGCTCTGTAAGATTTATGGTGAGAACAGAATAGTAGCTCTAAACAAAT
>NW_021862319.1:0-917 GCF_006229205.1 Suricata suricatta | reverse complement strand
CTTTGCTTTTCTGTTTGGAGTATCATTGTAACTACTGTATTGTAAATGATGGAAAATAATTGCATATGTTAAAAAAATAAATTGTATAAAAAAATTAAAAAAATAAAATAGCAGAGAAAACAAAAAAAAATAAATAAACTTAGTGAAAAGAGTGCTGAAATGACATTATACCCATTCATTGCTATGGGATTCATAGTTACACATAATATTATTCTGATGTGAAAGTATCCTGGTGAATGTAAATTGACTTCTCTTAATTTACCCTTTCACTGTACTGCTTGTGTGTTTTTTTTCTCAAGTCTCAGAAAAGTGCTGAAGGGTGTTTTATTGATTGACAGGCTGAGAACTGCGAGAAAAAAGAGAACTAAGGACTGTAAATTTGCATGTCACAGGGACACCCATTTTTTGGCCATGGGAGTTTCTTCTGAGAAGTGAGAAATGCCTTCAGATGACCTGGTTCATTTGCTAGTTGCCCTATTTATTTGCCATATTGCACCAATTGGTATTTCCTTCTATTGTTCAGTTGAGCAACTGAATGCCTGCTATATGCAAGTTATTTTGTATGGATTCTAAGTTGACCGAGACTTTCTTTAGAAACACAGCTTTCTTGGTCTTTCAGTCTGGTCAGGGAGATGACAGGGCACACAAATAACCAACACAAAAGATCAAGTGCGAAGGGAAGCTCAGAAAAAGTTCTAAGAGGCTGGGAGGAGGGAAAGATTCCTGGTGGGCTGAGGAGTCCTGTGTGAGTCAGGGAGAGCTTGGGGACTGCAGACACAGGAAGTGTTAGCAAAAGGGTAAATAATCTAGTTTGGCCAGAGCCTAGATGTTGTGAGGCAGTCAAAATAGAAAAAGCAAATTAGTCGGGTTACTTCTTGTACTAGGGACTTATTGTTGTGCAACCGTTACCCCAAAAC
>NW_021862318.1:0-917 GCF_006229205.1 Suricata suricatta | reverse complement strand
AATAGGAAACACCTACTGAGCACTTGATTCTATTTTGGACACTGATCTCTGTGCTTTCCTGTCTGTATTCACTCAGTTGCATGTCCCTCACAACAGGCCTGGGAGGCGGAAACTATTACCATTTCCAGTGTGTGGATGGGGAAGCAGGCACAGAGAACTGAAGTGACTCCTACTATGTCACCATACACGAATGGGTAAGGTCAGGGGTGGACTCCAGGATATTTTGGCTCTTGCCTGGGCTCTTAACTGCTACTTAGCTCAGCATTTGAACCTGTCATTTGAACCTGTTTTCCTTAAGCAACAACAACAAAAAAATCAGACTCATAACCCTGACATACGTAAAAATAGAGGAGACCAAGATGCTTTGATTAAAACAGGGTGGAATTGGGGGGTTGGATGGGTCCCTCTAGGGCTCAAAGGCACACTGTTTAAAAGCCATTAGATAAGTAGTCTTCATAATAGCTTTGAGAATCTGATGCAAGCAATGGGCTGTTCACATAAAAATTATAGATGTGTAAATGTTTACAAGACATTTTTTTTAGTAGATCATGGCCCCCTGAATCCTGGAATACAGGTTTAAAATGCTATGCATTCAACTTGTGCCATATCTTCCCATTGGGTCTCCCTCCCTCTGTGTCTTGCAAAGGCGGGGGGTCTAAGATGGAGGTGGGTGACTCAGTACAGTCAACGGTGAAACCCAGACAGTCTTGGAATTGCTTCGTTTGCTCAGAAAGACTAGAGGCTGTGTTCGAACACAACCTTCTATGACAAGGGTGCTAACACTGCCCCCACACAGCCCGAGGGAGTCTGGCTGTCAGAAATGATCTGTGCCTCAGTTTCCACACTAGTCTCATGCTAGTGAGCTTCCATATCTAGGAAATGATTAGAACAGACAAAGGATGGGCATCTGAGTCCCA
>NW_021862317.1:0-917 GCF_006229205.1 Suricata suricatta | reverse complement strand
TGCCACTTCTGCAGAACCTGTGGGCTAAAGTCCCTTCCCTGGCACCTGGCTAGGCCCCTAGGCAAGGTGTCAACAGCCTGTAACTCCAGGTGAGGGGTCAGGAGCCTCCAGGGCATAATCATAAATCATAATTTTTCACAATGTAAATTTTGATATATAAATCAGGAAGCCATTAATTGCATTGAAGGATAGGTATTGAATATAGAACATAAGAACCTGAAAGTAAAAATTCTAGTAGAAAAGAAAGCAGTTTTGTGTGACACCTTCATGTTTTAGGGACTCTCTGTGTCCTAACAATAGATCACAATAATGATTAAGATTTTGATAAATGTGGAAGAAATACTTCACTGATGATAGCATGAATGATTGTAGAAAAAGAAAACTATTAATGTTGAGCATAGGCCAAACATATTCTAATATTTTCTTTGTTTTTTGCTACTTACATTTTACAAAAATACATAATAACAGTAATAATAGAGATACTTAGGGGAAAAAGTATTGCTGACATTCATGTAAAAAATGCCCTATGATATTGCATGTCTTATGTATGTATTTCAGTTTCATCTTTTCCATGGACGCTCATCCTATTTAATGATTTAAAACTGATTTTAAAAAACTAGTGTTAATGTAATTATTGGGTTATATAAGAATGGATGCCATAAACATATTCATTTGTTTATATGATTAGAAATGCATTATTTGATCACTAATCTCCATCTATAAATCAGGATACTGACTCACTTGCTGAGACTACACCCTTATGAACAATAAACTAGGGGAAACCATAGATTTTTTTAAAAGATATCCACAAATTTAGGCAATTAGATAAAGAAAACCAGTGTTCATGAATATCGTGGAGAGAAATTTTAAGATGCTCTTACCGGAAGGACCTAACATAGATGAAAATGAGGACAGGT
>NW_021862316.1:0-1826 GCF_006229205.1 Suricata suricatta | reverse complement strand
CTTTTTGGCTCTTCTGAATTACACTGCTGTGCCCATAGCTGTGACAACATCTTTCCAAGGGCCTGTTTCCAGGGGGTTCAGGCATATACTCAGAAATGGAATTGTCGGATCATTTGGTAATGTTGTGTTTTCGTTTTTGAGCAGCTATTCTGTTTTCCTTAGCGGCTGCACAAGGGTTCCAATTTCTCCACATCCTCACTAGCACTTGTTTTCTGTTTTGGTTGGTTTTGGTTGGTTTTTATAGTACTCATTCTAATGGTATGAGGTGGTCGCAGTGTGGTTTTGATCTGCATTTCCTTCGTGATTAATTAGTGATGTAGAGCATCTTTTCATGGTCATTTGTATGTCATTTTTGGGGAAATGTCTTTCCTGGCAGTTGCCCATTTTTTAACTGCATGCTTGTTTATTTACTGAGTTGTAGTCCTTAATGAATTGTGGATATTAACTCCTTATCAGATATATGTTTTGCAAATATTTTCTCCCAATGGATGGGTTTTCTTTTCACTCTATTGATTTTTTTTTTGTTTTTAGAATTTATTTTGAGAGAGAGGGAAAGAGAGAGGGAGCCCACATGCACCTGAGTGCACACGTGTGAGGTGGGGAGGGGGCAGAGGGAGGGTGGAGGGAGAGAATTCTAAGCAGAATCCACACTCAGCACAGAGCCTGACATGGGACTCAGCCCCTCAAACCATGAGATCAGGACCTGAACCTAAATCAAGTGTCAGGCCCTTAACCAACTGAGCCCCCAGAGTACTCCTCACTTTATTGGTTTTGTACTTTGGTCTACAGAAGTTTTCAATTTTGATGCCGTCTAAGTTGTATATTTTTTTATTCTCTGTGTTGGTAGCTTTGTGTAAATAACATTTTATTGGTATCAGGGTAAGGAGAATAAGGCACTCTCCTGCAGCTGTAGTGCTGGATCCTTTCATTTAAAATTATGAGGGGGGCACTTGCGTGGCTCAGTCAGTTAAGTGTCCATCTTTGGCTCAGGTCATGTTTTCGTGGTTCCTGGGTTCGAGCCCCATATCAGGCTCTGTGCTGAGAGTTTGGACCCTGGAGCCTGCTTTGATTCTGTGTCTCCTTCTTTCTCTTTGCCCCTCCCCTGCTTGCATTCTCTCTCTCTTGCTCTCTTTTTTTTTAAATTTTTCAAAATGTTTTATTTATTTATTTATTTTTTGAGACCAAGAGAGAGAGAGAGAGAGTGAGAGAGAGAGAGAAATGACGAGCAGGGGAGGGTCAGAGAGAGAGGGAGACACAGTATCTGAAGACAGGCTCCAGGCTCTGACCTAGATATCAGCACAGAGCCTGACCCGGGGCTTGATTCCACATCTGTGAGATTATGCCCTGAGCTGAAGCCAGATGCTTAACCGCATGAGCCACCCAGGTACCCCTCTCTCTCTCTCAAATATACAAAAAACTAAATACTAAAAATTTTTTATATGTAAATAAAATTTAGAGGGAGGGAGTCACCTGTTTGGCTCAGTCAAAGGGGACTGTGACTCTTTATCTGTGTGTCAAGTGTTTGAGCCCCACGTAGGGTACTGAGCCTAATTAAAATTATTTTTAAATAATCAGAAAAATTTTGGAGAGGCACCTGGCTGTCTCAGTCAGATAAGCATGTGACTCTTCATCTCAGGCAGTCATTCTGATTCTCCATAGCCTAAACTTCGGAAACCTACAGACTCTGTCTCCTGGAACCCTCATATCACCCTCATCAAGATGGAAACAGGTTTAAGTGCTGACCACGGTGATGTGGGAAACTAAGGCAACCAAGAAATTAAATTCCCTGACTCCCTCCAGCCGACTCACAAGCCCTTGAGGCCAGC
>NW_021862315.1:0-917 GCF_006229205.1 Suricata suricatta | reverse complement strand
CTTACTTTTAATAACAGAGATACACGCAGAGACTTCACAGAGATACAATTTTCTTATCCATCAGACTGGCAAAATCTAAGATTGATAACATATTTTGTTGGTGGGACTGTGGCAAAATAGGCAATCTCATACATTGCTAGGGGGAATGCAAAATGGTACAAATCCTATGGATGGGAATTTGACATATTTAGTAAAAGTACATATGCATTGTCCTTTGATCTGGTAATCTAATCTGTGAGAAGTTATCCGAACAATATGTTGGAAAAGTACAAAAAAAGACTTTTATACATGACTATACATTATATAATTTTTTATAATAGCAAAAGATTGAAAAGTAATTGACTATAGAACACTCTTCATATTAGTGGAGGGATACTGTGGAATAGTATGGAATACTATTCAGTGGAACACTGCGTAACTATAAACAGGAAGGTTATCTCTGTATACTGCCATGAAACTATCAGCTCAATAAGATGTTTAGTTTAAAAAAATTGAGAGCGAAGTGTCATAGTATGCCAACATTTATCTGAGGAAGGGTGATATAACTGCTTGGGTGTATACTTGCTGATATTGAGAAACCATAAATAAAATAATTACTTAAAGGAATGAGAAAGAGGAGGGTGAGGAGATAGAGGTGAATCTTTCTGAATATACTTTGTTTTGTAGACATACAGTGGTATAATATAAATGTCTTATATTATTATAAAAATCAAATCATAATTAAAGAAAATTAAAATAAAAAACTTGATATTTAAAATGGCCATAGACAATAGACACGTGAAACGTTGCTCAGCGTCACCCATCATCAGGGAAACACAAATCAAAACCACACTGAGATACCACCTCATGCCAGTCAGAGTGGCTAAAATGAACAAATCAAGAGACTATAGATGTTGGAGAGGGTGTGGAGAGATGGG
>NW_021862314.1:0-917 GCF_006229205.1 Suricata suricatta | reverse complement strand
GTTCATTAATTTTATTGTCAGTACTTATAATGTGGTACAGATGGATCCATAGGTCCCCAGTGACAATCTCCCCAGAGGAATTACCACTCCCAGTGTACATGCTCACACCACCAACAAAAATTTCTGCTGATAAACAAGGCATGCTCTGGTGATTTACAACTCCAGAGGCATAACATTTGTGTTCAGGGCTCGGGGTGACAAAAGACTACAAGTAATCTGGAATAATATTAGGAATCAAATTTTGAAAATAATGTTTAGAATCTAGGGTAGACTCAGGGTTTCCCTATAAGAAAGTCATGGCCGATCTGCTTGCTAAGTCAGGTAGAAAGTGCTGGAGCTGAATCATGAGGACTGCTTACAAGTTTATTTCAGCTGCCCTTATGCCCTGGTCACCCATGCATGCCCGTGGGATTGCACACACTTCCACGTTGTGTTTAGGACGGGAAATGGTAAAGAAGAGCTGCGGGAGAACGCTAGTCCCACAGAGTCCAAGCAAGTCACAGCCATCTCTAGCTGCAAAAGCACAGCACTCCTTGGATACCTTGTTCAAGTTCATTAAAATGCTCTTTGACTTTTCTCAGGAAATTTTGACCTCCATTAAAAGCATATTATACTAAGGAACATTTTCCATACTTAGAAAACTGAGTGAAGAATTACGTTTGAATTTTGCTTCACCATTCCAAGGTCCTCTATACACAATGGTCATGGTACCTTCATAACCCTTCCCGAGTCAGTCTAGTATTTTTTTTTTAATGTTTTACTTATTTTTGAGAAAGAGACACACAGTGCGAGCAGGGGAGGGTCAGAGAGAGAGGAGGGAACAGAATCCGAAGCAGGCTCCAGGCTCTGAGCTAGCTGTCAGCACAGAGCCCGATGCGGGGCTCGAACCCACGAACCACGAGATCATGACCTGAGCT
>NW_021862313.1:0-917 GCF_006229205.1 Suricata suricatta | reverse complement strand
GACCCAGGGCTTGAATGCCTGAATCAGGAGATCATGACCTGAGCTGAAGTTGGATGCTTAACCAACTGAGCCCCCCAGGTGCCCTGTGCCTGCTTTTGATTTCAGTGACTCTCCAACCATCCTCACTTCCCTGCATTGGGTATTCACAAATGCAGGAAACTGTCTTATAAACATATACCAATTATGAGTTCACTATGTCACAACTGTTAGCTACCTAGTAGCGATAGCAAGTATAAGGGACCATGAAAGGGAAGGAGGGATGGGATAGTTTTCTACACTATTTTATGAGGAAGCAAGGTCACCCTGATTTCAGGTCATCAGATTAACCCGAATTGGTCAAAATTTGAGCTGTGATCACGTCTGGACAGGAGAGTCTGTGCTTTAAGAATGTATCATGGTGGGGTGCCTCCGTGGCTCAGTTGGTTAAGCCTCCAACTCTTGGTTTCGGCTAAGGCCCTGAATTTATAGTTTGTGGGTTCAAGCCTCACCTCGGGCTCTGCACGGACAGTGTGGAGCCTCCTTGGGATTCTCTCTCTCTGCCTCTCCTCTGTGTGTGCTCTCTCTTCCTCTCTAAATAAATACTACAAAGAAAAAATAAAAGAATGTATCCTAGCCAGTGGGTGGCCCTGAGCTGTGGGACTTCCCAGGCTTTCCGGCTTATGGGCCAGTCAGGTTGGTGAGGCCAGGAGCATGTGCCATGGCTCACCAGGTTTCTCCTGTCCTCACTGCTAACTAGGTCCTACTCAGCACTGAGTGGTTTAGTGGCCCTGAGGGCTAAGAGAGGAGATGTGGGCAGAGGAGGCACCTGAGGCAGAGTTGGGTCTCTGAGACACTGATTTCCTTCACTTATTCAGCATGTATTTATTGAGTTCCCATTATTTGTCGTCACTGACCCTGCATTTCTCTGTCAGTATCTT
>NW_021862312.1:0-917 GCF_006229205.1 Suricata suricatta | reverse complement strand
GACATCTCCCCCGTTTCCCTACCACATAGTCCCTGGCAACCTCCATTCTATTGTCTGTTTCTATGAGTTCTACTTTTCTAGTTCTACATGTAAGTGAGATTGTACAGTACTTGTCTTTCTGTGTCTGGCTCATTTCACTTAGCATAATGTCCTCTGGGTTTATCAACATACTTACAAATGGTAGGATTTCCTTCTTTTTGTAGCTGAATGATATTCCTCTGTGTGTGTGTGTGTGTGTGTGTGTGTGTCTTATCACATTTTTAATCCATTTGTCCATTGGCAGCCGCAGGTATGTCCATATCTTGACTATTGTGAGCCACAATGCATTGAACACAGAAGCGCAGATACCTTTGAGATGCTGATGTCATTTCCTTCGGGTATACACCCAGAAGTGGTTTTGCTGGATCATATACTAGTTTTATTTTTAAGTTTTGGAGCAAGCCCTATACCGCTTTCCATGGTGGCTGTATCAGATTCCATTCCCAAAAACAGGGTACATGTGTTCCAGTTTTTTCTAAACCGTCACTGATGCTTGTTATCGCTTGTCTTTTTGATAACAGCCTCTCGGGTTGACTGTTTAAAAACCAAATTTCTATTTTTTTTCTTATTTTTTGATTCTCTCACACGTTCATTTCTTATCTGTAAGTCCAGGTTTGGGAAAGGTGGGATGAAAGCGGCTAGCTGCTGGACAGAGAGGGAAACTGGATGAGGGCTCACCACCCGTCCCTCCAACCCTGCTCGTGCTGCTCCTGGACGAAGCTGCTCTTTACTCCTGGGTTCATCTAGGCCTTCTCTTTCAGACAGATGGTACCCTGCAGGAATTTCCAGGCACAGTCAAAAGGGTACTTTTGGGTCTCATTTCAGTTCAATAAATAAGTCTAGAAACCCTTGCAAAGAATGACTGATGGTTTGAGCAG
>NW_021862311.1:0-917 GCF_006229205.1 Suricata suricatta | reverse complement strand
GTAGTTCACATGAGCTATGATGGCTAGAAAAGAAGTTAGGACAGCAACAAGAATATGGAGAAAACAGATTGACTTGAGATATATTATAAGAGAATATGCATGACCTGTTGATGGACTGGATGTAGGTAAAAAAGGAGAAGACCATGTCAGAGATGATTCCTAGATTTTTAGTTTGTACACTTAATGGCTGAAGGTATCATTCACTGTTAGAGAGCATAGGTTCTGTTTAGCATTGGACATGATGTATGTAATGTGCCTTTAAGATCTCTGAATAGAGATGTCACACAGACAGTTGGGAGCTCTGCATAGGGACCTGTGTTGGGAGTCATTTGAAGTAGCAAGCAAAGCTGTGTAAATTTGTGAAATTCCTTGGGGAGTAAATATAGGGCGAGAAGAGATTACAGCCAACACTTAATGGGTGGTTAAAGGTAGAAGAGCCTGCAATTAGAGAGAGAAATCAGCGGCCAGGAAAATAGGAGTAAAACCAGGGCAGTATGACTTTATGGAAAGTAAGGGTAGCAATGTGGAAACTATTAACAAAAAGAAGAGAAATTGGCAACAAAATAGTGCTTACAGGAGAAGTAAATGAGGACTGAACAATCCATTGGATTTAGTGACAGAGAGGCCACTAGTGAATTTAATGAGAGCTCTTTGGGTGGAATGAGGGGGTGTATGCCTGAATGGAGTGAAAGATGAGTAGGAGGTGAGGAAGTAGAAACAGTGAATATTGAAAACCATTTCAGAGTTTTGGCTGTGAAGAGGAGGAGAGAGGCAGAGCAGTAACTGGGTGAGAATGTGGGAGTCAAGGGAACATCTTTTCTTTTTAAGGCGGAAAAGGCTTATATATGTTTAAATGTTGCTATATTGGGCTTCTTTATAAGTTTTCATTTATGGAAGGATTATAGGACAAAAAAAAA
>NW_021862310.1:0-917 GCF_006229205.1 Suricata suricatta | reverse complement strand
ACAAGTTATCTGCGATCCAAGGTTTTACTGTATTTCTTCGCCATTTGTTTGTCTTTAGAAAAATGTCTATTCAGGTCATCTGCTCATTTTTAAATTGTTTTAGATTGAGTTATACAAGTTCTTTATATATTTTAAATATTAACATTTTCAGATACATCATTTGCCAGTAGCTTGTGTCTCTCAGTGGGTTGCCTTTTAGTTTTGTTGATTGTTTCCTTTTCTGTACTAAAAAGCTTTTTATTTTGATGTAGCCCCACCAGCTTATTTTTGCTTTTGTTGCCTTTGCCTGAAGAGACAGTCTCCTAAAATATCAGTAAGACAAACGTCCAAGAGTTTACTACCTATGTTTTCTTTCAGGAGTTTATAGTTTCAGAACTTAACAATCAGGTCTTTAATCCATTTTAGGTTTATTTTTGTATATGGTAAAGAAAGAAGTCCAGGTTTATACTTTTGCATGCAGTTGATCAGTTTTCCCAAAACAATATATTGGAAACACTTGTGTTGTCTCCATTATATATTCTTCCCTCCTTTGTCATAGATTAATTGACCATATGAGCTTGGATTTATTTCTGGTCACTTTTGTTCCATTGATCTGTGTGTCTGGTTTTTGGTGGCACATGTTTTTTGTTAAAGCGAAAAATCCTTATTACTATATGAATTTGGTATCTGCTGCTATAGAGCACGTTAAGAATGAGGAATAGGTTAGAAAAGCCTGTGCTACTCTATGTTGTAATTCTCTGACTACACTTCTGTTTGAATAATGACCAATCTTTGCAGGAATGAGTTTGAGAAGCATTATTATAAAATGTATTAATTAGGAAAATCCCAACTCTATCTTTTCTAGGGACACAGTGGAATGTAGTTTCTAGTCTTCTGTCAGATCTTAATACTATTAAATGGATAGCTGACTAGCTAAC
>NW_021862309.1:0-917 GCF_006229205.1 Suricata suricatta | reverse complement strand
TGCTGGGAGGACGGCTCCCCAAGGCTGCGGCTTGGGAAGGGGCCCCGAGCAGGCGCCTGCGGTGGGGGCGGTCCCCTGAGACGGGACAGGAGACCCTCGGGGCTGCCTCTTTGGGGGGCTGGGAGGGCTCAGGAGTCAGAGCAGACAGCGTCCTGTGTGTGAGCCGGGCCCTGTGAGCACGACCCGGGCTGGCCGGACGGGGTGGGGGGCAGTCCCGTGGCTCTCTGGACCTTCACCCCGGCTCTGCTCACCCCTGTCGGTGAGGCTGGGCGGCAGCCCCTCTACTCACACCTCCCAAAGTCAGTTACTCAGTTTCGGGCCTACCTCTGGCCCCTGGAAACCGGAGTGGAAATTGGACTAAGAATGTATGCTCCCTTTGCCGGAAAGTGTCTTCCTCCTGGTATGTTTGGGTTTTCCCTGTTCTTCCTCAGCCCTCGGTGTGAGCGCCCCGAGGGAGGCCAGCTGGGTCATTCCCGCACAGCCTGGGCTTCCCGGAGCCGGCCGCCAGCCCTCTGTTCTGGGTCATTCCACGCACCCAGGTGTAGATGCTTCTCACCCGGCTCCCCCGGCGCCGCCCTTCAGGCAGAGGCCGCGCCTGCTGGCTCCCGTGCCGGTGCCACGTGGGTGCTCGCTTACGCTTTATTAGCTTTAAGCCCTGCCGGCTCCCCCTGGAGCCCCCGGGGAGGGAGCTGGGGTGTCTCTGCCCCCCGGGGACCCCCAGCATGTGCTCAGTAAGTGTTTTTGGTGAAGGAATCTGCTTGTCTTCACCTGTTTGTCCTCTGACACTGGTCTTTAAGCTCCAAGGGGAGAGGCCGGCTCTGTTTGTGCTCCCCCTGCAGCCCTCACTGGGCAGACCCGGCACACGTGGGTGACCCACGGGCCCTCTGGGATCAGGCTTAGCAGCCGGCACTTTACAT
>NW_021862308.1:0-917 GCF_006229205.1 Suricata suricatta | reverse complement strand
AGCTGATACATGATATGGGGTCAATGGCTGTATGGGAAATCTCTGTATATTCCCCTAAATTTTGTTGTGAACATTAATCTATTCTAAAAGAGATAGTCTTAATAAAAAAAAAAAAAAGAGAGGGGCACCTGGCTGACTCCATCATTTGAGCATCTGACTCTTGGTTTGGGCTGGGGTCAAGTTATCCTAGTTCAGGAGATCCTGACAACACTGAGATTGCTTAGGATTCTCTCTTTGCCCCTCCCTCACTCATGAATGTACTCACTTGCTCACTCTTTCGCTCTCTCAAAATAAATAAAAATTTTAAAAAAGAAAGAAAGAAAACTATATCATTTATTTGGACCACATATTTCCAAAATATTGGAATTTTAATCTTCATATATGGAGTGCTCATTTAAAATACCTTTTTTATTCCTATTTCCTCTCCCCCTCATTCTAATTTGTGCCCTCTAAAAAGGGGACTGCTGGCAGAATATCAAAGATCTCTCAACCTAATTACATTCATAGTGCCACAAGCTTATATTAGCAATCAAATTCATAAAAAAATGACATTTCAATAGAACCCATTCAGTGAAGATGAGCTACTCTCTATATATCTAAATATGCTATCACTGGATGTACTTTAACCTCCCCTCAACCTCCTGCAGCAATCTGACTTGGTAAATGAGATCTCTTAAGATGGGTCTGGTCAACCACGCATTCACTTACTACCAAGTTGTTGGCAATTTGTTCCAATTCAGGTTTTATTGAAGAGCCCAAATATGCTATGTAAGAATTTAGTGGGTTTGATGTAGATCAGGTTTGTGTTTTCATCACCCTAGATAGTTTTTATGAAAAATAGATAAATTTTTATATAATGTTGCTCTAGGATTTTAGCATATGAAAAATCCACAAAATTATTTTCTCAAATTTAACTC
>NW_021862307.1:0-917 GCF_006229205.1 Suricata suricatta | reverse complement strand
CTGTCTCTCAAAACAAAACAAACAAAACAAAAACAAAAAAAATGTACTCTGGATATTTATCCCTTGTCAGATATATGATTTGCAAATATTTTCTCCCATTCCGTAGATTGTCTTCTCACTCTCTCGATAGTGTCTTTTCATGCACTAAGGTTCTTAATTTTGTTGAAGTCCAGTTCTTTTATTTTTTTTCTTTCCTGTACTTTTGGTGCCATGTCTAAGAAATCATTATCAAATCCAATGTCATGAAGATTTTCTATGCTTTCTTCTTCAAATTTTATAGTTTGGCCCTTAAATTTAGGCCTTTGATCCGTTTTGAGTTAATTTTTATATACAGTCTAAAGTAAAGGTGCAATTTCATTCTTTTGCATATGGATGTCCAGCTTTTCTAGCACCGTTTGATGAGAAGATTGTCATTTCCCCCACTGAATGGTCTTGGCACTCTTGTCAAAAATCATTTGCCCATATATGCAAGGATTTGCTTTTAGGCTCTCTATTCTATTCCATCAGTCTATATTGCATGTCTTTATGCCACTACCATGCTGCTTTGATTACTGTAGCTTCAGAGTCAGCTTTGAAATCAGGAAGGATGAGACTTCCAAATGTGTTCTCTTTTTGTAAGATTGTTTTGACTTTTGAGAGTCCTTTGAGATTCCATATGAATCTTAGGATGGGTTTTTCTATTCTGCAAAAATAGTGCTGTTGGAATAGAGATTGCATAGACTATGTAGAGCAATTTGGGTAGTATTTTCATCTTAAGAACATTAAGTCTTCCAATACATGAGCACAGGATGTCTTTGCATTTATTTATGTCTTCTTTAATTTATTTTGGCAATGATTTATAATTTTCAGTGTATGAGTCTTTATCATGATCTCACAGTTCATGGGTTCGGGCCCTGCATCAGGCTCTGTGCTAATAG
>NW_021862306.1:0-917 GCF_006229205.1 Suricata suricatta | reverse complement strand
AAATTATTGCTTTTTTACCAGTGTACTATTTGTTACCAGAGATTCTGAAAAAATGAATATATACTAAAGTTATATCCTGGTGAAATGATATGGTGCTAGATCTACATAATCTTTTAAATAAAAACCTGCTTCATCAGAAAACAGCTTGAATATTAATTTTCCATTAATAAAGACATCCCTATATATCTACATTTGAAAGCAGTTTGTCCTAAATTTTATCTGGCACTTCCCAGTAAAACGCTTGGAGTATTAATAGCCTTCACAATACTGCAGTGTAGTCCTCAGATGATTTTGATTTCTCAGAGACTCACTACCATCCATCATCAATAAAATTAATACCGTATCTCTCTCTTTTGATTCCTAGGCGTGTTTCAAGAATCAAATACAATACTGGGAGTGAAGTTGCACTGAAAATAAATATTACAAATTTAAATTTCCATGATTCTTATCCATTTCTAAACCCTGAATGTGACATGGACATATGAAGATGGGGAATTATTCAGCTGTGACCGAATTCTTTCTGGTGGGACTTTCCAAATACCCAGAGCTCCAGCTTCTGCTATTCATGCTCTGCCTCATCATGTATGTGATAATTCTGCTGGGAAATAGCCTCCTCATTATCATCATCATACTGGATTCTCGCCTCCACACCCCCATGTACTTCTTCCTCGGGAACCTCTCACTCTTGGATATCTGCTACACATCATCATCCATTCCCCCAATGCTTATCATAGTAAAGTCTGGGAGAAAATCTATCTCCTTCATGGGCTGTGCTCTGCAGATGGCTCTCTCCCTTGGATTGGGCTCCACTGAGTGTGTCCTCCTGGCTGTGATGGCCTATGATCGATATGTGGCCATCTGCAACCCACTGAGGTACCCCATCATCATGCACAGGGTGCTCTATGTGCACATGGCTG
>NW_021862305.1:0-1826 GCF_006229205.1 Suricata suricatta | reverse complement strand
ATTGGGATTTCTAAGCACCTAGGGAAGGGGGAGGCAATGATGACAGTCAAAGGAGGCAGAGCTAATCCCTTGCCCACGACTCCTGTGTTCATCAGTGCTCAGGTAAAGATGTATTGACCTGCTGTCTGTTCCAATTGAGCATGAAAGGGAAGGTGCCAGCTGTGGGCTCTATTACTAAGTCGAACATTCTCAGTGGTTGCAGTGGTCAGTTTTATGTGTTTTATGTGTCAATCTTGTGCCTTGGTGTTGCTACGAAGGTGTTTTGTGGATGTGATTAAGGCCCGTGTCCGTTAACTTAAGGGAGATTATCCCAGAAAATCTGAGTGGGCATGTTTTAATCCACCAAAACGTCTTAAACAGGCAAGGCCCAGGCTTCCCTGAGACAGGAAATTTTTCTAGGATAGCATCTTCAGCTCCATAGCTTTCTCATCCTGATGGTCTGTCCCATGGATTTAGGACTTGCCTAAGCAGCCCCACAATCTTGGAAGCCAGTTTCTTGCAATAAATCTCTTAATAATATCTTTTTTTTTTAACCAGTTTTGTTTCTTTGGTTGAAATTGAGACAGTGATTTCCAGGATGCCTGGTAATGGACTGAGCAGCTGGAGAGGAAGTGCGAGGCAGTAGAGTGTAGTGCTCCTTAAACTTCAAAGCAGTATGACTCATCTCAGGGGGATCTTGTGATTTGGCAGGCCTGAGTGGGCTCAGGTGATGTTGTTGCTGCCTGTGGATTGGGCTTTGAGTGGTAAGGATGTATCCATAGTTCTCAACCCAGGCTACACATTAGATCATCTGAAGGGCTTTTGAAAAATACTGATGCCGGGGCTGCACTTGTTATGATTATGATTTGATTGGCCTGTTTTAAATGCAGACAACAGCATAGAAGCAAGTATAGACATCAACATCACCTGAGAACCTGTTAGAAATGCAAATAATCAGACCTCGTGCTAAGCCTGCTGAATCTGGAACTCTGGGATTTGGCCGCGGGCAATCTCGTGATTCCCTGTAGGTGATTCTGATACCCACTAACCTTTGAGAACCACCGGGGCAGGTGATAAGAATCTGGGTTATATAGTCAGGTTTCCTGGTTGGAGCAAGCAGTTCAAGCTCATTTTACCTGTTTTTCACGTCTGTAAAACAGGCCCTTCTGTGCTGCTGGAGCTGGATCAGGAAACTGATCCGGAGATCATGGTCAGAGAGGCCTGAGGTTCAAATGACAGAAGAGCATAGGTAAGTGTTAAGCCGAGAGGGAGGTGAGGATGGAGATAGAGGCAAGGTTTATAGTGAGTGAGACAAGAGTGAGCGAAAGTAGTTCGTGCATCCTGCTGGAGTACAGAGCCAAGGGCAGAACGCTGAAGCTGAGGGAGAGAACCAGGCTTGAACAGGACAGAGAGGGGAGGACTAGGACTAGAAGGTGAGCTAGTTTGGGGTTTGCTTTTTGGAGCCAATGGGAGGGAAATGCCTAAACCCCTAGGTTTAGGGACCGTTGATGTGGCAGACAAGCCCACCAGCCCAAACTCTCGCCCTTCAGAGGCTTATATGGGGCCAGAGCTGTTCTGAGGTCCCGGGCCAAGCCAGGATGGGAACTCTTGTCTACTTTCCTAAGGTCAGTGGTGGGAATGCAGGAGTGGAGGCAATGTCAGTGAATCCTGCCTCTCCACTTCCCCTGCCCCATGGCGTTTTTAAAGTTGCAAACTGATTTCTGGGCTCCCCTCTTGGACCAAAAAGTACCTTGGCCATAAGCGCATTGTGAGTCTAGCTCTCTGCTAAGAATTCAGAGGTTGGTGTAACTAGAATGAAATAGCTGTATCTGGAGTGGTTGCCATGA
>NW_021862304.1:0-917 GCF_006229205.1 Suricata suricatta | reverse complement strand
ACCCCAGGTGAGCGTCCTGGGCCTCAGCTCACAGGCCTGCGGGCAATTTCTCCGGCCCCGGCCCCCACTTCTGCCCACTTCGTGGGATTCCTCTGTAACGTCGGGCTTCCAGACGGTCTCCGCGCCTGAATGGGCCCCAGCGAGCCTCGCTTTCCCTTCGGAGAGCTGCCACTCTGCCTCCTCGAGCCGCTGTTTTCCACTCTGTCCTCACCTGGAATCTGGAAGAACTCTGCGCCCCTGGGCTGGTCGGCTCGCCCAGAAGGTTCTCCAGGGAGCCAGCCAGCAGTCCAGGCGGTGCTCACCCTGCCCTGGGAGCCCAGCAGCCTCTACCACGGCCTCCCTATCTCACTGGCTCAGCCATCCCCTCCCCTGCCCGTGGTCCGTCTGCCGCCTCCATGGCCTGTGGGCACTCAGAGCGCTGCCCCCACCTGCCTGAGGTGTCCCGCTGTGATCCTAGGGCTGCAGGCACCCCTGCCCCTCTTAGCTCTCCATGAAGCACACTGCCCCCGGCGTCAGCGACACAGGGTGCGCTTGTCCACCCCTCACCATGCATAGCCCTCCGCAGCCCCTCCCCTGGCCCGCCTGCTGGCTGACCCTCTCCCCTCCAGCGGCAAAGCAGCAGCACCCCCACCCTGTGTTATACCTGCCTCAGTGGCCTCCGAGGACCTGCCCGACAGGGGGTGGGGGAGGGCTAATAAGAAAACCAAACGTAACCAACACAAGCGGCTGAACCAGGAGAGGTGAGAAAGGACCGAGGGCAGCGCTGTGGGCAGGACCCCCGAGGCCCCATGAGATAGAGGCTCCAGGACGTGGTCTGAGCCACCTGCTGGTCCCAACTTGACTTTTTACAGGATTCCTAAGTGACCAGCAGAAAACAAAGGGCCCTTGCACATCCTACACACGCAGGGCCCCAGGAG
>NW_021862303.1:0-917 GCF_006229205.1 Suricata suricatta | reverse complement strand
AAAAAAAAAACACTGAAATTTTGAAAAATATATCGGTATTAGGACATACATGCTTTGTGGTATTGGCTCTTTGCTAAGGGTGTCATTTCTACTGAAATGAGGAAGTTGGTTTTTACAGTTGGAGTCAGGAAATAGTTTACATCCTTCTCTCGGGGTTAGCGTCCTGAAGATTAAGGTCACTGATGGTATCCGCGATAGCACTTAACAGAGTTGGAGAAACCAATCCTTTCATTCACGTAAAGGAGATATATTAGCCCCTGTTATGCTCTTTGAGTGCAGTAATATTTATTTTTATTTTGCTGATGAGCAAGTTAAGGCACCAGATGGCTAAAGAGTTGTGGAAGACAACCCCACAGTTTTGACCAAAGAGGAAGCGGAAGGGCAGTGGGGCACGGGGACTGTGTCCTCAAGATGACTGAAAATTCCCCATTCTCAGTTCCATAATTTGAATCCTGAATGCTTGTTTCTCTCACTTGAAATCGCAACTTAAAATACTCATTATTTGCCACCCTAATTTGTAGTATTATGTTATCGATCAGAAGCAGGAGCATAAGTTAATATTATTTTGTTGTTGTTCTTTTTGTAATACTTCACGTGTTGTCCTGCTTGTTTAGAAAAACTGCTTGAGTTTTTTCCTCACACTCCTAGGCCACGCTTACCGGATGGACAACACATTTCACCACAATGCAACAACTCTCACCCCTACTTTAATTTCCCTCCTATTCATGGTAAATAGCTGAGTTGCAACAGCAGATTTCAACTCATGATGGGAGACTGTCAGTCCAGCCACGAAACTGTGTCCTCCTGATGCATTTCCCCATTTAGAGGCCTTCCTTTCTACCTTCTTTCATGAGACACCTCAGGGGGATTTAATTAGTAAACCCCTAATTCCTGGACCATATTTTGGGGGCCACTGG
>NW_021862302.1:0-917 GCF_006229205.1 Suricata suricatta | reverse complement strand
CACCCCTGGCTGGTGGCACGTCAGAAACGCCTGGCTTCCCGGGAAGGGCACATGTTGTCTCTTGGACAGTTGCTTGAACCGAACAAAGGTTCAGAGTTTCCTGGGCGTTGAGTCCCTTTCCCTGGCAGGCACAGCACACCTGGCCTTGTCACCCCCTCTGGACACCTGGCCCCAGGACAGGTGACAGGCCTCTGCTCAGCCTTGTGGCTCTCTCTGCAGCCGAGGGGACTTTTCTGGGGCTCGGGCCCCCGCCTTCCTGCAGCCTCAGGACTGGTGCACAGGGCGGGGCTCCCCTGGTGTGGAGGAGCTGTGGCCCGTCCCCGGGACCTCGTGCTCCTCCCCTGGGTCAGGGCCCAGATGTCTCAGTTACTCCGCGCTGTGAGCACAGTGCTGTCCTGCTCTGGAAGACCCCGGCCCACCCTCCGGGACCTGGCCCCAACCCAGCAAAGCTCAAGCTGCAGCCACCCCCCCCAGGAGGCGGCCCCTGACCTGCCCCTCGTCTTCGGGGCGAGGTCCCGTGCTGTGTCCGCTGGGAGGCCTGCCCGCCTGGACGCACTGTCCGGGTTCCCCTCCCTCCCACCTCCATGTGCGCCCCCGCTCGGGTGTGGGGTGAGCCTGCACGCGGCCCGGCAGAGCCCCAGAGCCGGCCCAGGTGGGGTGGCCCCTCGGGCGGGGGACCTGCACAGACACGGTGGCCTTAGCCCTCCGAGCTCCCCCAGCCCTTCCTGCGTTTCCAGGGTTTGGGGCAACAGCGTGTGCACAGCCGCAGCCCCTCCCGCAGCCCCGCAGTCCGGCCCTGCCTCCTCCCTGCCCGGGGCTTCTCACCAGTGCCCTCACCCCACCTTCCCTGGCATCTGTGGGGGGCTGTTGGCTGGGGCCCTTCCCCAGGTGGGTTGGGCCTCCTCGGGGCTCGGCCC
>NW_021862301.1:0-917 GCF_006229205.1 Suricata suricatta | reverse complement strand
GGAAAGCATAGAAGACATGAAGGATACCCATACTGCAGATAGAAAAGACCTAAAAACAAGTCAGGCTAAACTTTTAAAAATAACCGATTTGTGAAACTGATTGGATATCATGACCTCAAGGCTGAAAGATGCAGCAGATGAATGAGTAAGTGACATAGAAGATAAAATATTGGGGTAAACGAAGAAGTAAAGAAGGGGAGAAATAAAACATTGCATCACGGACGTATACTGAGGGAACTTAGCAATTACATAAAGTGTAATAACATTCTATTCAAAGGAGTCCCAGAAGAAGAAGAGAGGTAGAAAAGGGAAGAAGTTTTGTCTGAGGGAATTATAATGGAAAATTTCCACCAACTAGGTAGCAAACAGACGTCCACATTTGGAGGCACAGAGAACCTCCATCAATATCAACACAAGCATGCCAACACTGAGACGTATCATGGTAAAATTGGCAAAATAGACAGATAAAGAAAAACCCTAAAAACAACACAACACAATAAAAGAACTTCTTAACCTATAAAAGAAAATAAAAGTTTGTGGCAGATCTTTCCACAGAAGCCTTCAGACAAGAAGGGAGTGGCATGATGACCTCAACATGCTTAATTCAAGAATATGCAGCAAAGAATACTTTATCCAGCAAGGCTGTCATTCAGATAGAAGGAACGATAGGATTTCCCAGACAAACAAAAACCAAAGGAGTTCATGATCTCTAAATGGGTCTGCAAGAACTATTAAAGGGGGTACTCTTTAAGTGGGAAAGGAAGACTAAAAGCAAAAAAGACTAGAAAGTAGCAGAGAAAATCTCCAGAAATAATCACTTTAGAGGTAACACAATGGCACTAAGTTTATATCTATCAATAATCACTGTGAATGTAAATGGTCACAATGCTCAAATCAAAAGTCATAGGGTATCAATA
>NW_021862300.1:0-917 GCF_006229205.1 Suricata suricatta | reverse complement strand
GCTCTCACCGGCGGCTAATTCTTACGTAGATTCAGCAGAAGGAAGGAGGAAGAGAAGGAGAGAGGACACATCCCTAGATAAATCAACTCAGAACATCTGCAACCAAACGTCACGTATCAGTATTTCCGTAATGCTGCTGAGGTAGAGAAGGCAAATAAAAATTATACATATATAAAGCGAACAAAATGACGTTTTGCTATATATTATACACTGACATGGTTGCCACCAACATGTTAAAAAACACACACCCATGACCATGACCCTAGAGCTTCTTTCTTTTCGTTGAGAGAATTAGGGAATACAAGTATACAATTCAGCGTTGCTAACAACAGACCCCACGCTGTCCATTAGATCCCCAGGACTTTCATCCCGCGGCATCTGGACGGATAGCAAGATCATCAAGGGGTTCTAAGGTGCTGCCGAGTGTGAGAAATCCCGGGCCAAACTGTTGTTTCAGTTGTCAGTGGGCATGCATGTCACCGGAACATGTCATTGAGCGGCAGTTAACAGTAAGTGTGGTTCGGGACCACGAGTTTGCTCTTCTAACAGGCTCCGGCCACACAGATGACTAGCAAGGCTCTGGGACCCACTAGCTGGCTGCCCCTGGCACGTGCGGTAGCACTCGGGGCCCTTCTGACCCTTATGCACAGAAGAGTTTTCTACATCATTTCAAAGATGAGATCGGAGGGGCGCCTGGGGGGCTCAGGCAGTTAAGCATCTGACTCGTGTTCTCTGCTCAGGTCATGATCTCGGGGTTTGTGAGGTTGGGCTCTGCACTGATGGTGTGGAGCTTGCTTGGGATTCTGTCTCTCCCTCTCTCTGCCCCTTTCCTGCTCCTGTTGGCTTGCCTGCTCTCAAAATCAATATATAAACTTAAGGAGAAAAAAGAGATGAACAGATAGGAGAAAACGTACAGA
>NW_021862299.1:0-917 GCF_006229205.1 Suricata suricatta | reverse complement strand
CATGCACATAGTCCCGTGTGTAGACGGATCTCTACACATGGAGCTCACCCAGTGGCCCTTCTCTTGGGGGGCCTGGGGATCACTGGGGGCAGTCCGACACGACATACGGGTGGTCGCCCGCAGTTTGGGTACGCCAGCGTGCGTTGGTGGAACTTACAATCCTTTCGGGCCCGGCGAAGTCGCTTTCAGGGAGGCCGCTCGTAGTGCTTTAGATGCAGCCAAAGGCAGCCGACCAGAATCGATCTGTCAGGGTGCTCCCAGCACCCGCCGCGTGCAGTCCCACACTGCCTCTGAGGGACCTCTTCGTCCCGGAGGTCCCCTTCCTCATCTCAGACAGCAGCCCATCGAAAGCAACTGGCTCCGTTACGAATAATGGAAGCCATCCCTCAGGCCTTTGTGGAGCGCACCCTCGGGCACTGCGGGCCCGCGGCCTCTCCGGACTTGACGAGGGAGGCAGCTAACAGAATTAACCCTGCAGCAAACCCTTCCTGAGGGCTCTAGCGCCGAGGCTCTTGGCTCCGTGTGCCATTTGCACGAGTTCATTTCTACAGTCGTCCTAAGGGGTGGCAGCCTGTGAGAGCTGCGGAGACGGAGACCAAGTCCAGTGGCCCGAGGTCAGGCGGCTGGGGAGCTACGCTCGGAAAAGGAACCCGGGCCATGAGCGTCAGGTCACGAGACTCTTCTGCCCGTCCCCTGTCGTCCCTGACCTCGAGGTGCAGAAGCTGCTGTGTACGCCACGCGGGAAAGAGGTCCTAGGCTCCCCCTGTCATGTGAGTGCACGCACGTCAGTGTAAATAAGCCAGAGAATGACCCGGAGACGCCACAACTGCACCTGGAGAAGAGGGCGTACTGACCAGAGTAGGAGGCAGACACGTGTCTGGGAACCAAACTACCTGCAGGGCTGGGGGGGGGGGGGG
>NW_021862298.1:0-917 GCF_006229205.1 Suricata suricatta | reverse complement strand
GTCCCTGCGTCAGGTGGGCCCCAGTGCCCTGCCGAATCTGCCCCTGACACCTCCTCTGCAGCTCCCTCTGCTTTTCCTTCCTCCGTGGCCTCTGCCACCGCCACAGTGTGGGTTGCCATCATGTCTCACTGTGCCAACACCTCTTAGCTGATCTCTCCTCCCTGTCCTCTAATCCATTCTCTTCCCTGTCGACAAAAGTGACTTTATAAAATGCAGACCTGTCCTTGACTATCCTTGTGTTTAAACCCTCACAGGCTCTATATTTGTTATCGATTTTTATGGAACAAATGATCACAAACATAGTGGCTTAAATCAACGTGCATGTATTATCTCATGGTTTATGTGGGCTAGGAATCTGGGCACTGCTTAGCTGGAGACCCGCCTGCTTCACGGTCTCTTCTAAATCAGGGCTTGGGTCTCAGTGATAGCTTGACTAGAGAAAGATCCATGCCAATTTTACTCAAATTGTTGGCAGCGTGCAGTTCTTGCAGGGCTGTTTGACTGAGGGCCTCTGTTCCTTACTGATTCTTGGCCAGAATCAGTTCTCAGTTCTTAACCAGACGGACCTTTCCCCCATGGCCCCTTATTTCATCAAAGTCAGCAAGGAACAGAGTCTTCTAGCAAGAGGAGAGTAGCAATTTTAAATACATCCGGATCATGAACGTGACATCCTGTCACCTTTGCTGTATTCTGTTGGTTAGAAAAAAGTTGTTAGGCCACTACACTCAAGAGAGGATGGGTGCCTGGGTGGCTCAGCTGGTTAGGCATCCAACTTCGGCTCAGGTCATGGTTTGTGAGTTGGAGCCCTAAATTGAGCTATGCACTGACAGCTAGCTCAGAGCCTGGAGCCTGTTTTGGATTCTGTGTCTCGCTCTCTCTCTGCCCTTCCCCTGCTCACACTCTGTCTCTCTCTCAAA
>NW_021862297.1:0-917 GCF_006229205.1 Suricata suricatta | reverse complement strand
ATGTAAGTTCAGAAACCTTGATCCCTGCAGAGTTCAGGCTGCGACTGGAAAGAACTGCTGAGAATTCTCAGGAAATACTTTTCAGTGGTGGCCACACTACCAGTCATTGTTCACAGTTCTTGTCTACCAGTCTTTGACCCAGCGAAGCGTCAGACAGAAAGGAAGAAGTCCCTAGCAGGGAGGGAAGCAAGAGTTTCGTAAAACCTAAACTTGAATCCTAATCTTATGCTTGACCAACTTCAGAAGTTTGTTTCGTTTTTTGAGTATAGTTGACACACCATGTTAAATCAGTCTCAGGTGGACGGCATAGAGATTCAACAAGTTCACCCCTCATGCTCTGCTCACCACGTGCGGCTGCCCTCTGTCTGCATACACGGTGTCACAGTACCATCGACTCCATTCCCTAGGCTGTGCCTTTTGCCCCCATGACCTGTTCATCCTGTAACTGGAAGCCCAGACCTCCCAGACCCCTTCACCCGTTCTGCCTGTCTCCCTGTCCCCTTCCCCTCTGGCAACCATCAGTTTATTATCTGCATTTTGGGTCTCTTTCTGCTTTTTGTTTATTCATTTTTCGTTAGATTTCATATATGAGTGAAATCATAGGATATTTGTCTTTCAGACAAATAGAGTAACAGCCTCTATGTCTGTCCACGGTGTTGCAAATGGCAAGATCTTGTTTTTATGGCTGTGTAATACTCCCCTGTGTGCATATGAATGCACTCTGAAGGCATGCACGCATGTTTCAGAAGTGATTATCATCAGAACGCCTCTTCAACAAACACTTACTGGCTCTCCCCCAAGTGCCAGGATCATATCCAGTGTTAAAAGTACAAAAATTAGACACCAAGGGGCGCCTGGGTGGCTCAGTCAGTTAAGCCTCCAGCTTCGGCTCAGGTCAGATCTCACGTTCGTGGGTT
>NW_021862296.1:0-917 GCF_006229205.1 Suricata suricatta | reverse complement strand
CAGGTCCTCCACCACCTTGCTCGTCAGAATGCAGAATTACCCACCCAAATATCAGCTGGGAGCTGTTGGAAATTCAGAAATGCTGAGTGTCAGGCCCCTTCCAGACCTACTGAGGAAGAATCTGTATTTTGGCACAGTCAGCAGGTGATTCACAGGCACGATGAAGTGTGAGCCGTACTACGGGGCACAGTGAGCCTTTCAAAGTACCTCCCAATACAGATCTTATGTGACCCTAAAACTATGAGTGACTCTAACATGTAATCAGTCATAATTCTAGTCTAATATTTAATAGTTTGACTTTTAAATAATTTATGCAATGTTGCAGCTCATGATCTAGTCTTTGAATAAAGTGATTGAATACTGTTAATAAACCTATAATATTAAAGATCTAATTAAAAGTAGATTCTGAATAGTAGAACCTCAAAAGTCTATGCTAATGTAAAAAAGAGAAATACCTTTTCAAAGTAATCTTTATCGCATTGTTTTTGCTATTATTCTTAAATTCTATACCATCTTGTGCCTTTTCCTCACATACACATTTGCATTTCTTATAGCAAACTCTAAATTAATGATGCATCGCATAACATAAATAAAATTTAAATTCGTATTAGAATAGTTGAAGCTTCACAGGGATTTAATATTGCTTTAAAATTATTTATGCAAATGTGAAGCACACATATAAAACTGCTACCAAAAAAAAAGCATGTCACACACAAGCTGGGAACATAAACAGCTTTTATATTTCTTATTAATAATGCAAAATCTCAGAACATACCTTCTGTGTTTTTTAAGCCATAATTTTTCCATATAGGATAGACTGTCTTCTTTAAATTCAATATTGAGTGGTTCTCTACAAATTTTCATATTAGTTTGTACTTCACACTCTTCCAATGAGTCTATAAAAATAAGTATCATGT
>NW_021862295.1:0-917 GCF_006229205.1 Suricata suricatta | reverse complement strand
ATTCTCCTTTAGTTGCTTCGTAACTGGTTTAGTTGCAGCTTGTAGAAATGTAGACTTGGGGAAGATCAAGTCAGGAGAACATGCAGAAACAGTGAAACTGTAGAGAGAAATGCCCAGAGCGAAAGAGAGAGTATTTGAAAGTACCCACAGAGAGGAAGCAGAAAAAAAAAAAACTCAGAAAAACTGAAGTTAGAAGAAAAGAAAAAAATATCCAGGAGAGGACATCTTATGAAACAACCTCTGGATGAAGAGTCAAGAGCGATGAGGAAGGCGTACTGTCCCGTGCTGCTGGAAGCTAACGGGATGATAAGTCCCCTGGATTTGGTAGCACAAGGCCAGTGGGGGTTGCAGACAGAGGAGGCTATATGGGTGCTGGGGTGGAGGTGTATTAAGGGAGGAGTGGACAGGATCTGTCAGGAAGGAGATGGGGTGGGGGAGGGGTAAGCAGTGGATGCAGCAGCTGAGGAAGACGTATCTTCAGCGAGTGTTTCACTTGAAGGAAAGAGAGCGATAAGGGGCCGACCATGTAGGAGTGGTGGACTCCAGTGAACATTTTTTTAAGACTGGAGAGAACCAAGACTGAGAGGAGATGAGAAGCAATACTTGGGAAGACAGATTGAAAAATATTGTAGAGAAAAGGGGTATTTTAAAAAGCGACGATTATGAGGAAGCATGAACCCCAGAGTCCAGGAGCAACAAGTGCAAAATCTGGAGTCCGACTGCTCAGTGTGGCTCCTGGCCGTGCCACCTCCTATGTGGCATTTTGTATGTGCCACACAGGGTGTGATTTTTTTGTAAGGAAATGTGTGACTTTGATTAAAGTCTTTAAGCTTTCTATGTGTCAATTTTCACTTCTATAAAATTAACATAATAATATCTTAAGGAGTTATCGTGAAGAATATATGAGTAAGTACAAA
>NW_021862294.1:0-1826 GCF_006229205.1 Suricata suricatta | reverse complement strand
TCAGATGTTCAGTCTCTACCAACTCTTATTAACATGCCAGGGGCTGGATTTTGAATGGTGTATAGTTTTCTGATGCAGATGAGAACAGAATTCTATGGCTTTGTACTAAAACTCTTCTTCTGTGCCTTGTTGAGAGAAGTACACAAAATGATTTTCTACTATGGACATGTGTCTGTTACTATGGTATCTGATGAGTCATATGGCCAGAGTGTCATTCTGCTTGCACTTACATTGGACCCTATTCAAAACCTACAGATGTTCATGCTGCTTGATGAAAAGGGCCTAACAATTATTTCCAAGTGTAGAATATACTGCCTCTAACCTGCAGGAGGTGATATGTTTGTACTTATTTTTTAGTGTTAAGTGTAATAACTGGCATTTTATCTTGGTGATGATGTCTGTAGTGTGCATTAGAATACTAGAATACTAAAATGTTCACCAATAAGGTAAGCCTCTGAAACTTTATATGAATTATCTCTAACCTTCTACAGTGCACATGTTTCCCAGAGGCATCCAGAACATGAGGTCTGATTAACATGCCAGAATCACTAGGATAGACAAATGGTGATTTATTTGGCAGAATTTCCAGATTTCAGCTTTGTTTCAACTAGACTGCAACAGAGAGCTAGCTAGATAAACAGCAGAGTCCCAGGGCAGCATGTCAATATATACCGCTCTCCAAATCAAATGATTGTCAACTACTTTCTGTCCTCTTTCTTCTCAGAAATGGAAAAGAATGTGGAGACCGGGTCAAAAGGCATGTACCATGTATCAAACACTGTGCCATTTTGTTTCAGGAAAAATACCACATCTGGCATAATAGCTACAGCTAGACTTATTTTCTTAAGTTGTGGAGGTCCACTGTCACTCTCCATGGTGCATCTGGGTTTTATAGGAACCAGACTGGTATACAAGGGGAAACATGACCCCTGAAGTCACTGAGGATTGTATTTTTTTTCTGCCATTTCATCTGGGATTTGTCAATAGTTTCTTATTGACTGTCAGCTCAGGCTCACAAGGAAGAAACTTCTGAGCATTTCTTAATCACTTGATAAATAGGCTGTGCTCCGGGATTCCTAAAGGCCATTATCAGCTAGTGAGTTTGCAGGCCTCACATATGAAACCTTCATAGTATTCACAGGTAGATGAACTTTGTATTTCTTCTCTCATAATCTCTTGTAGCCCTCCTTATGTATGTATTTCATGTTTGTCAAACTCCCAAGAACTACTCCAACACTTTATCAGCACTGCCCCCAAAGGCATTGGTAGAATATCAAATGTTATATCTTTGGAAAGTGCTTTATTTTGACAAAGTTTTTTTTCCCACCTTTTATTTCACCTTCCTTATTCATCTTCCTCAGGATCCTCTTAGGCATGTGCTCTTTGTTTCTGCTAATACCTACTTGTCAGGTTCAGTACCCATATATATAATATTACTCCTCCTTTGATAAGCCTAGCTTCTCCTCAGTCAGATTTATGTAGAAAAAAAACAACTTATTGGTAAAATAGGTAAAATATAACAATTCTAGAAGGAAATATAGAAGGAAGTTTCTTGACATTGATGACATTGGCAATGATTTTTTCTTTTGATATGACACTAAAAGCAATGGCAACAATGGAAAAAATCAATAAATAGGACTACATTAAAAAGTTTCTGCTCAACCAAATAAATAGCACAATGAAAAGGCAACCCACAGATGCAAATCATATATCCAATAAGGGGTTAATATCCAAAATATATAAGTAACATATGCAACTCAGCAGCAATAATAGTAATAATAATAATAGAGGTAAAAAATGGCCAGAAGACATGCAAATACATTTTT
>NW_021862293.1:0-917 GCF_006229205.1 Suricata suricatta | reverse complement strand
ATGTAAAGTGCCGGCTGCTAAGCCTGATCCCAGAGGGCCCGTGGGTCACCCACGTGTGCCGGGTCTGCCCAGTGAGGGCTGCAGGGGGAGCACAAACAGAGCCGGCCTCTCCCCTTGGAGCTTAAAGACCAGTGTCAGAGGACAAACAGGTGAAGACAAGCAGATTCCTTCGCCAAAAACACTTACTGAGCACATGCTGGGGGTCCCCGGGGGGCAGAGACACCCCAGCTCCCTCCCCCGGGGCTCCAGTGGGAGCCGGCAGGGCTTAAAGCTAATAAAGCGTAAGCGAGCACCCACGTGGCGCCGGCACGGGAGCCAGCAGGCGCGGCCTCCGCCTGAAGGGCGGCGCCGGGGGAGCCGGGTGAGAAGCATCTACACCTGGGTGCGTGGAATGACCCAGAACAGAGGGCTGGCGGCCGGCTCCGGGAAGCCCAGGCTGTGCGGGAATGACCCAGCTGGCCTCCCTCGGGGCGCTCACACCGAGGGCTGAGGAAGAACAGGGAAAACCCAAACATACCAGGAGGAAGACACTTTCCGGCAAAGGGAGCATACATTCTTAGTCCAATTTCCACTCCGGTTTCCAGGGGCCAGAGGTAGGCCCGAAACTGAGTAACTGACTTTGGGAGGTGTGAGTAGAGGGGCTGCCGCCCAACCTCACCGACAGGGGTGAGCAGAGCTGGGGTGGAGGTCCAGAGAGCCACGGGACTGCCCCCCACCCCGTCCGGCCAGCCCGGGTCGTGCTCACGGGGCCCGGCTCACACACAGGACGCTGTCTGCTCTGACTCCTGAGCCCTCCCAGCCCCCCAAAGAGGCAGCCCCGAGGGTCTCCTGTCCCGTCTCAGGGGACCGCCCCCACCGCAGGCGCCTGCTCGGGGCCCCTTCCCAAGCCGCAGCCTTGGGGAGCCGTCCTCCCAGCA
>NW_021862292.1:0-917 GCF_006229205.1 Suricata suricatta | reverse complement strand
GTTAGCTAGTCAGCTATCCATTTAATAGTATTAAGATCTGACAGAAGACTAGAAACTACATTCCACTGTGTCCCTAGAAAAGATAGAGTTGGGATTTTCCTAATTAATACATTTTATAATAATGCTTCTCAAACTCATTCCTGCAAAGATTGGTCATTATTCGAACAGAAGTGTAGTCAGAGAATTACAACATAGAGTAGCACAGGCTTTTCTAACCTATTCCTCATTCTTAACATGCTCTATAGCAGCAGATACCAAATTCATATAGTAAATAGGATTTTTCGCTTTAACAAAAAACATGTGCCACCAAAAACCAGACACACAGATCAATGGAACAAAAGTGCCCAGAAATAAATCCAAGCTCATATGGTCAATTAATCTATGACAAAGGAGGGAAGAATATATAATGGAGACAACACAAGTCTTTCCAATATATTGTTTTGGGAAAACTGATCAACTGCATGCAAAAGTATAAACCTGGACTTCTTTCTTTACCATATACAAAAATAAACCTAAAATGGATTAAAGACCTGATTGTTAAGTTCTGAAACTATAAACTCCTGAAAGAAAACATAGGTAGTAAACTCTTGGACGTTTGTCTTACTGATATTTTAGGAGACTGTCTCTTCAGGCAAAGGCAACAAAAGCAAAAATAAGCTGGTGGGGCTACATCAAAATAAAAAGCTTTTTAGCACAGAAAAGGAAACAATCAACAAAGCTAAAAGGCAACCCACTGAGAGACACAAGCTACTGGCAAATGATGTATCTGAAAATGTTAATATTTAAAATATATAAAGAACTTGTATAACTCAATCTAAAACAATTTAAAAATGAGCAGATGACCTGAATAGACATTTTTCTAAAGACAAACAAATGGCGAAGAAATACAGTAAAACCTTGGATCGCAGATAACTTGT
>NW_021862291.1:0-917 GCF_006229205.1 Suricata suricatta | reverse complement strand
TGCCACTTCTGCAGAACCTGTGGGCTAAAGTCCCTTCCCTGGCACCTGGCTAGGCCCCTAGGCAAGGTGTCAACAGCCTGTAACTCTAGGTGAGGGGTCAGGAGCCTCCAGGGCATAATCATAAATCATAATTTTTCACAATGTAAATTTTCATATATAAATCAGGAAGCCATTAATTGCATTGAAGGATAGGTATTGAATATAGAACATAAGAACCTGAAAGTAAAAATTCTAGTAGAAAAGAAAGCAGTTTTGTGTGACACCTTCATGTTTTAGGGACTCTCTGTGTCCTAACAATAGATCACAATAATGATTAAGATTTTGATAAATGTGGAAGAAATACTTCACTGATGATAGCATGAATGATTGTAGAAAAAGAAAACTATTAATGTTGAGCATAGGCCAAACATATTCTAATATTTTCTTTGTTTTTTGCTACTTACATTTTACAAAAATACATAATAACAGTAATAATAGAGATACTTAGGGGAAAAAGTATTGCTGACATTCATGTAAAAAATGCCCTATGATATTGCATGTCTTATGTATGTATTTCAGTTTCATCTTTTCCATGGATGCTCATCCTATTTAATGATTTAAAACTGATTTTAAAAAACTAGTGTTAATGTAATTATTGGGTTATATAAGAATGGATGCCATAAACATATTCATTTGTTTATATGATTAGAAATGCATTATTTGATCACTAATCTCCATGTATAAATCAGGATACTGACTCACTTGCTGAGACTACACCCTTATGAACAATAAACTAGGGGAAACCATAGATTTTTTTAAAAGATATCCACAAATTTAGGCAATTAGATAAAGAAAACCAGTGTTCATGAATATCGTGGAGAGAAATTTTAAGATGCTCTTACCGGAAGGACCTAACATAGATGAAAATGAGGACAGGT
>NW_021862290.1:0-917 GCF_006229205.1 Suricata suricatta | reverse complement strand
GGAGCCTGTCAGTTTCTCTCCTCAATATATCAGTAGTAATCTGCAACAGCAACACAATTACCCAGTCTTCATAACAGCTATCTCCACTGTATCTTTCAAATGCTGTACTGTTACATGAGCCATTGTAGGTGTTTTATGCACTCACTTCTATTTCCTTATCATAGTTAAAAGTTCTAGCAATTGTATTGTAATTACATACTTAAAATTATCAATACATTCTTGACCATCAGCAGTGGCATTCTTATTACCAGTCACTTGACAATGACTGGGTTCTGGAAACCAAAAAGGTGTCTCTGTTTCCCAATACCTCTCTTCATATACATTGATTCAGGTTGGGTTCTTTAGAGACAGAACCTGAGTTGGGGTTTCTGTTCATATAATTTGTTGAGAGAATTCTCAAGTCAGAAAAGTAAACCAGGAAGGGTGGAAGGGATAAGCGAGGATGGGTGTGAGATGTACCTTAAGCTTACTTATGCAGCACGTTTTGGAGGGAAAATGGCATGATCTTCTGTTCCAACTAGACACAAGGGGCCAGAACTTTCTTCCCAGTCCATAGGATGTCATTGGCTAAGGCCTGAGGGGTAACATATTTAACTCCCAGGGGAAGAACAAGGCTTGTACTGTTCAAGGGAAATCTTTCAGAGAATTTTGAAGATTTTAGCCATCAATGTAGACTGTTTCCTATTGCACTAAAATCGATATTTAGTCCAATAGGATATTATGTTTTTCTTCCTGGTTAAGTTTATTTGGAATTTATTTATCTCACACAAAGTTTGTGCTTTATTTTTTAGTACACACACACAGAGAGATAAACAAACACACATTTATACATATAGAAAAAGAAATCTTCCAATTCTTCTTTTCTGTAAATAAACTGTCTTTTACTGGGTTTGATTTTGCAACTGGACCCCGAGGGT
>NW_021862289.1:0-917 GCF_006229205.1 Suricata suricatta | reverse complement strand
GCCTTTCTTCCAGTAACTGAGACGGGATTAAGTCACTTACTCCCACTGCGCCCCCCTCTCCCATACAGATTCTCCATAGCTCAGGTCAGCACTTTGGTGATCACGTGGATTTCTGGGTCTCCTTCTGTATTTTAACACCAAGTTTAACGATACGCTGTGAGTTAACTTCCCTTACCTTGTTCCTTAAATTAGTGTGTGTGACCTCCCTCAGTGACATTACGTGAGCGTGTAGACTGCATGTGTGTGTGTGTGTGTGTGTGTTTTAATAAATACTCCCTCGACCTTTAGAGAGCTGAGCAGGATTCTGAAAACAGTCCTTAACTCTTTATTTACTTAAACTTATTTATTTACTTTGAACGAGAGCATGAGCAGGTAGGGGCAGAAAGAGGACGGAGAAAGAGAATCCCAAGCACTTTCCGCACTGTCAGTACAGAGCACTGCGCAGGACTTGAACTCACTAACTGTGAGATTGTGACCTTGGCTGAAATCAAGAGCCAGACACTCAACCGACTGAGCCACCCAGGTGCCCCTGAACAGTCCTTCATTCTTAGTCTGTTTCTGGCAATCTGTTAATTTATTGGGAGAGTCCTTTTTCATTTGCTTTCCATTCAGCACAGTAAATGTAGTTAAAGAGCACAAATGTATGCTTGATGACATCCTTTTTTGTGTTTTGTATGTTTTCTTTTACCATGTTCCAGTTTCTGCGTGTAGAATTAAATAAATAAGAAACTGTGTAAAGCTGTAACATTTCACATGGAAGTGCTGTCCAGCCTTCACCAGTGTCAGAAATCTGACCTTTGCTACATATAAATGTCAATACAATAAAGTGTCACCTAAAAATAAATAAATAAATAAAGTCCCTAAATATCTTGGAATGAAAAATATCTCTAATGTTTCTAAGATTGTTTTAATTACTT
>NW_021862288.1:0-917 GCF_006229205.1 Suricata suricatta | reverse complement strand
GGGATGGTTTTCTCTCCCTGCCCCCAGCGGTTATATATGGGATGATAATATCCCTCTCTGACCCAGGCCAAGTTTTCTTCTCTTCTCTAGAGACAGTTCTATGAGCATTTTCAGTCTTTCTCTTCCCCTTGTCTCTCTCGAGCTCCACGTGCTCTCCTCCGCTCTCCCTGGCTCTGTGTTGGGCTGGGACTCCCTCTCCTCCACACCTTCGGTGCCCGACCCATTTTTATTTCCCCAGTTTGCACTCACTCAGGCACCTTTGAGTTTGTCTTCTTTCTGGATTCTGTGAGTTTTCCCTCCCACTCTTGCAGATCAGTCCTTCTTAGTTTGATATATGCGGGTGGGTGAAAATTACAGAGCTCCCTACTTCTCTGCCATCTTGCCCCTCCTCAAGTTTAAGGAAGCTATTTTAATCTGGCCTTTGCTGTCTTCTTGAGATCCAGTGTAGCTGTCTACTGTTAGACTTTCCATCATGCACGAAACAGATAACCTCTAGTTGTTTAAGCCACTGAAGTTGGGCTTCTGGGACTTGTAGTCAAACACTATATATGCTAGGACTTACATCCAACCACTGCCTGCCTCACACTTTACACTCTCGTGATAATGAACTACTGGTCAGTGGTTTCTCTGTGAGCTCCAGTGGCTTCCTCCTTCAACCTTTTTACATGTTATTTCCGTTTCCTCCAACTCGAATGCTCCCAGCACGCTCCAATCTGTTAAGCTTCAGTGCGGGTGATCACATTATGTATGACTTAGATCAGTATTTCTTGACTGCCAGCTAGGTGCCTGTATCAGGGATGCATCTGGCTCTAAGTCCCAGATGCGTAACTTCAGTAGCTTAAACAGAGGCCATTTGTTTCTCACAGGACAAGAAGTCTAAGGAGGCAGCTGCCATTAGGTCACTGGCTCAACAATGA
>NW_021862287.1:0-917 GCF_006229205.1 Suricata suricatta | reverse complement strand
CTCCTGGGGCCCTGCGTGTGTAGGATGTGCAAGGGCCCTTTGTTTTCTGCTGGTCACTTAGGAATCCTGTAAAAAGTCAAGTTGGGACCAGCAGGTGGCTCAGACCGCGTCCTGGAGCCTCTGTCTCATGGGGCCTCGGGGGTCCTGCCCACAGCGCTGCCCTCGGTCCTTTCTCACCTCTCCTGGTTCAGCCACTTGTGTTGGTTACGTTTGGTTTTCTTATTAGCCCTCCCCCACCCCCTGTCGGGCAGGTCCTCGGAGGCCACTGAGGCAGGTATAACACAGGGTGGGGGTGCTGCTGCTTTGCCGCTGGAGGGGAGAGGGTCAGCCAGCAGGCGGGCCAGGGGAGGGGCTGCGGAGGGCTATGCATGGTGAGGGGTGGACAAGCGCACCCTGTGTCGCTGACGCCGGGGGCAGTGTGCTTCATGGAGAGCTAAGAGGGGCAGGGGTGCCTGCAGCCCTGGGATCACAGCGGGACACCTCAGGCAGGTGGGGGCAGCGCTCTGAGTGCCCACAGACCATGGAGGCGGCAGACGGACCATGGGCAGGGGAGGGGATGGCCGAGCCAGTGAGACAGGGAGGCCATGGTGGAGGCTGCCGGGCTCCCAGGGCAGGGTGAGCACCGCCTGGGCTGCTGGCTGGCTCCCTGGAGAACCTTCTGGGCGAGCCGACCAGCCCAGGGGCGCTGAGTTCTTCCAGATTCCAGGTGAGGACAGAGTGGAAAACAGCTGCTCGAGGAGGCAGAGTGGCAGCTCTCCGAAGGGAAAGCGAGGCTCGCTGGGGCCCATTCAGGCGCGGAGACCGTCTGGAAGCCCGACGTTACAGAGGAATCCCACGAAGTGGGCAGAAGTGGGGGCCGGGGCCGGAGAAATTGCCCGCAGGCCTGTGAGCTGAGGCCCAGGACGCTCACCTGGGGT
>NW_021862286.1:0-917 GCF_006229205.1 Suricata suricatta | reverse complement strand
TATTCCCATTTCCTCCTTTCTCTTTGCTCTCTCATTGCTATCATTCATTTAACATATACCTAAACATATATGTATATGTGAATAAGCATACAGAGTCAAGTACAGTGTCACTATTATTATTTTGAACTGTCAGCTGTTAGATGAAGAGTAACAAAAATAAAAGGTTTTATTTTATTTTCACTTATTCATTTACCAACCCTCCTCCTTTCTGTATGTAGATCTGAATTTCTGACCGATATCATTTTTTTTCTCTCCAAAGAACTTCTTTTCACCTTTCTTACAAAGTAATTCTACTGGCAGCAAGTCCCCTCAATTCTTATTTGTCTGAGGAAGTCTTTCTCTTTCACTTTTGAAAGATAATTTCACACAGTACAGAATTCTAGGTTGGTGGGGGTTTTAAGGTGTTTTTTTTTTCCCTCAATGCTTTAAACATTTGACTCTACTTTCTTCTTGCTTGCATGTTTTCTAAGAAATTTTAGGTAATTGTTATGGGTAAGGCATTTTTTTCCTCTGACTTCTTTTAAGATTTTTTCTTTATCTTTGATTTTCTGAAATTTAAATATGAGATACTAGAGTGTAGTTTTGTGTGTGTGTGTGTGTGTGTGTATTATTGTTGTTGTCATGTTTACTTTTCATTCATTTTTAAGCATTTACCCTACTTGTTTTCTCAGATTTCTCAATTGTGGTTTGGTGTCCAACACCAATTTGGGGGAAATTCTCATTCATGCCACAAATATTGCTTTGTTCCTTTCTTTTTTCTCCTGGTATTCCCATTCTGCATTTGTTACATCGTTTGCAGTTTTCCTTCAGTCCTTTGATGTTCTGTTCTTTTTTCCCCGTCTTTTTTTTCTTGTTTTTCAACTTTAGAAGTTTCTATTGTTATATCCTAGTCTCACAGATTCTTTACTCAGCCATAT
>NW_021862285.1:0-917 GCF_006229205.1 Suricata suricatta | reverse complement strand
GGTCCTGCTGTCCCTGGCCGCTGTGCTCTGGCCGCGAGGGCCCGGGGCAAGGAAACCAAACTGACAGGAGATGGGGTTTTTCAGGGCGACAAAGAAAGCCGGAGGACAGAAATATTTTCTTCATTTCTGTAATGTCACACTTTTGCTATGAATTTTTTTTTGTTTTGGAGGAAGTAGTACAATTAAAGAAACAAACCACTTTGCCAAATGTTTTAAAAATGCAGTAGCTCCGCTTGGATATTTTTATGCTCAGAGATCAGCACTGGATTCGTGGTGATGGGGTGCACCTGTGACCCCTCTTCAGTCAGTGAGCCGGGTCCCAGCAGCCAGAGCGCCTGGGTGGAGGTCCTCAGTCTCCTGAATGTTTTCCAGAACTGCTGTTGACCCAAGTTTCCAAGTTTTTGATGCTTGCAACATGACCAAGGAAACATTCAGTCTAAATGCAAGCCATATACATTCAACTGATCACAGGCTGAATGAAACGAATTGGTCTTTTCAATTCTTATTCATTCAACAAAGAGGACTTGAGTGCCCACTGTGCTCCAGGCACTGAGCTAGGTGTACGGTTTGGAGGGAAGACCCTGTCCGAGGCCCCTGAGACCCACGGGCGCACAGAGAAGGGGCTGGGGGAGGGAGCCACCCGGCCTGTCCTGGAAGAAGCCTCAGAAGGCGCCCGGCGGGACTGAGGCTCTGCACAGGGGAGGGGGCGGCCTGCAGAAGCTGGAGCCCAGACAGCACAGGCGGCCAGACAAGCACACAGCCCAGAAGCCCCCGACGGCCCGGCGAGCCCTCCCACGGCTCACCTTTTCTGCGGTCTTTCTGTCTCACCAGGGCCTTCCCACCGCACGATCATGGCTTGCCTCTCCCTCACTTGGTGAAGGTTCGGAGCCCAGGCCCCTGGGTCACCGGGCCAGAGC
>NW_021862284.1:0-917 GCF_006229205.1 Suricata suricatta | reverse complement strand
ACGGAAACACGGGCCCCGCTGGAGGGGAGGGAGGGGAAGGGCAGTGGGGAAGAGGATGCAGAGACGATGCAGCTTTGAAGCAGCTTAAAATCCTGGGAGGAGGGATGGTGAAGGTCCAAAGGAGCAGTAGGATTCAAGACAATTGTTTGCAGGACTGGGGGCCCTGAGCACACGTGGAGGCGGTGAAGGGGAGGTTCTGGAAGGGGAGGGACGGTGGGGGACCCCTGGAAGGGCCTGGACTAGTTACTGGAAGGGAGGACAGGAGTGGAGGGCTCAGAAAGTGAAGGCCTTAGGAGGAGATCACTAGTGGCCTGAATCTTTGATTCTTTACAAAATAGTGGCTGTAAGGTAACACTGGGAGTTTTATTTTTTAGTTTATTTATTTTGAGAGAGAGAGAGAGAGAGAGACTGTGTGTGTGTGTGTGTGTGTGTGTGTGTGTGTGTGTGTGCGCGCACGCGTGCACGCATGAGCAGGAAAGAGGGGGTGCAGAGAGAGAGGGAGAGAGAGGATCCAAGCAGGCTCAGTGCTGTCAGCGTGAACCCCAGTGTGGGGCTCGATCCCACAAACTGCGAGATCATGACCCGAGCTGAAATCAAGAGCCGGCTGCTCAACCCACAGAGCCACGCAGGCACCCCTGCCCTGAGCATTTTATTACCTCATCAACACCTTCCAACGGTGTTCCCACGTCATACCGTTCCCACGTTCTCCAGTTCAAACTCCCTTAATTCAGTACATTCCCATTAGCATCGAGTTTCTAACCACTGTTCTACGAGCAAAGACAGAAACTGACATGCATTTGGCTCTTTTGTGAATGAAGCACAAAGAAGCTGAACCTTTTAAGTCACGAAAGACACTAGATTAAGCGACTCTCTGATTTCGGTTCGGTCGTGTCTCAGTATGAGCCTATCTTGCCCAC
>NW_021862283.1:0-1827 GCF_006229205.1 Suricata suricatta | reverse complement strand
TAGCACACAATAGCATGTTCACTCATATATCTAAAGCGAATGCATGGAGACAAACTGAAAAGGTACAAGTGTGAAGGGAGGAGCCAAGATGGCGGAGAGGAAGGGAGCTCTGTAAACTCCATCCGCCCCATCTATCGAACTAAGAAGGACATTACTCTCATCTGCAAGAGTGGAAGGAGAAAATATGGACTCCAGAAAGAAGACAACCCCAAAGATACCTGAGTGAGGGAGTGCGAAGTGGGGAGATTGGAAAACGGGACAGCCCAAGACAGGCAGGGGAGGTGGGAGCCCCAGCCCAACACGGGGCAAGTGAGCAGAGCCCCTGAGAGACAAAGGGAAGAGAAAGAGAAACTGAACACGCTCATAGTACTGTCTCTGGGGAAGAGATAAATAATGTTTACCGCGCTGAGAGAGAGAAACTCTCACTCCATATTAAACTGCTGGGTAGCCCAAATCCCGAACCTGGGTGACATAAGGAAAAGAACAGCTTCCAGCCCTTTGCCATCCCGGCAGGGAGTCGGCGGCCGCTGCTGCAGCGGTGGCCCCAGGGGCACGCACATCAGCCTCGGCTGCAGGAGTGGGAGCACGTACCTCATTTCCATGGCGCATCTCGCCTCCAGCACTGGCCACGTGAATCCAGAATCCCAGGTGTCAACAGGGAAAAAATAGCCCCCACCCCTACATGATCCCAGCAGGGAGTTGGCGGTGGTGGAGGCTGGGGCATGCACTTCCGCTGAAGGAGTGCACAGCTCATTTCCGGCAGCGCCTGAAGCCTCAGGCAGCAGAAGCGCGAAATCCAGCCAGTGCGAAGAGAAACTGCTCCCTCCTCCTACGCAATCTCTATCCTGGATGGGGGCTGGGAGTCCGCAGCGGTGTCTGTGAGGGCCTGCACTCCACCTCCTGCTGCGCACCGCGCCTCAGGCAGCACACCTCACCTCAAGCAATGGCAGCTCAAATCAAGGCCTGAGACAAGAGAAACTGATCCCTCCCCCTACATAATCGCTATCCTGGCTGGGGGCTGGGAGACGGCAGTGGTCTGTGAGGGCATGCACCTCACCTCCAGCTGCAGCAGCATAAATCACTGCCAGCACCTAGAGAAACTGCTCCTTAACCCTAAGACGCCAGCCCCCAAAGCAAGTACATCTCTGTGGTAGCATAAATGTGCCTGGACTAGGACTTTGAACTGAGGTGGGCCTGGAAAATCAACTAGGCTCAGCTTCAGCACAAGGAGATTGGACTCATTAGAGTGGCCTGCAGTGCTTAGTTCTAGCGGAGCTTAGGGTGCGCCATTCTACTCTCTGCAGCCAAAAAGGCGGAGACTCTGAGAGCAGCCCCCAAAACCTACTACACCAAACCACGCCTATCCGTGAGGGAGAGCTGCTGCTTTATTTTTTCTCTCTCTCTTTTTCTTTGTTCTTACTTTTTATTATTATTACCTTTATTACTTAAAGTTTTTTTTAAATTTTAATCCTTACTTTCCTTTCTCCTTTCTCCCTCTTTTCTTCTTTCTTGCAATCTATATATATTCTCCTGTATCTCATCCTTATCTCTCCCCTCAACTGGACATACATGTTTAGACTATCCATTGTCCTTTGTTGTCTCTGACCTCTTTATTTATTTTTTTCTTTTCTTATTGTCTCTTTTCTCTCCATTATCTTTCTTTCCTTTCCCCCATTTAATTTGTTTGTTTGTTACATTTGTATGTGCATTTGTGTGCTTCTGTCCCTGTGTGTTTGTCTGTCTGTTTTCCTTCTTAGGGCTACCTCAAGAAAGTAGACAAACTGTGCATGACGGCGAGTCCGAAATATCGCTGAGTAGGGAAATACA
>NW_021862282.1:0-917 GCF_006229205.1 Suricata suricatta | reverse complement strand
GGGTTTACCTGTCCACCGGGCTCTACTGCCGGAGAGGCCCGTCATCCTGGGGTCTGCTCAGGGCTCCCCCTGCACTCCCATCCACGCGGTCCAGTGCCTTCCTGCCTTTTCGGTTCTGGAGGCAAACTGTTCTTCATTTACAACTTTGAGCAATCCCATTCGGCTGTTGCTAGTGAGCTGGCCCGCCTAGACGTGGCCGTGAGCTCCAACAGGATTTGCGTCTGTCCGGAGCTTGGTGGGTCAGGGCTCCCTTGGCTCAGAGGACCCAGCGGCAGCCTGGAGTCTCCGCACTGCCCACGAGGACCTTGAATCGTTTCTGGTGCCCCGCAATGTACCCCATCTGATCGCCAGCCGCCCTGGGAGCGGGTGTGCTGGGCCCACTGCAGGTGTCACTCAGGCCTGTGACACTCATCCAGTGGCCCACTCACTGTGGGTCATGGCATCTACACTGGAGGGTCAGCCTGGACACAGACCAGGGCTCGTGTCTACACCATGCCCATGGGTGCCGTGTCCCTGGTTCCTGGGCTATGGCACCTACGCTGTGCATGTCACTGCTTGTCCTTTTGGGTTTCGATGTCCACCTGTGGGGACAGTCTGGGCCTGGGCCCAGACCCCACGTTGCAGTGCCACACCTACCGGGCTCTTTGCCGTGGGGTCCCTCACCTTGGTGTGGGTGCTTCAACAATTTGGCGGTTGCCTTCTTGGCACCTTGGGAGCGTCAGGCCCCTGCTGTCCCCGGGGGCAACATGCCCTGCAGTGCCCGAGCAGCCCTGGAGGGCAAGTCAGTTCCCAGGGAGCCCCATCCCAGGAGGCGGGCCACGTGCTAGGACGTGTCTGGCAGCCTGTTCCCCTCCGCTCGGGTCTGGTCTCCCAATGTCATTGCCGACTCATTTCCAGGAGGTGGTGAACGGCATCCC
>NW_021862281.1:0-917 GCF_006229205.1 Suricata suricatta | reverse complement strand
TTAAGACCCTTCTTTCAATCCTTTTGGGCATATTTCCTGAAGTGGGAATTGCTAGATCACATGGTAATTTTATTTTTAATTTTTTGAGGAACTGCCATATTATTTTCCCTAGATACTGTGCCATTTTACATTCCCACCATCACTGTGTAAGGGGCCCAGTTTCTCCACAGACTGGCCAATACTTGTTATTTTCTGGGGTCTTTTTGTTTGTTTGTTTTTTCTTTGATAGTAGCCATCCTGATGGGTGCAAGGTGTTATCTCATTGTGCTTGTGGTCTGCATTTCCCTAATGATTAATGATGTTGAGCATCTTCTTATGTGATTGTTAGTCTTTTGCCTGTCTTCTTTGGAAAAATACCTATTCAAGTCCTTTGCCCAGTTTTTAAAAAATTTTTAAATGTTTATTTATTTATTTATTAATAGTTTATTGTGAAATTGGTTTCCATATAACACCCAGTGCTTCTCCCCACAAGTGCCCCCCACCATGACCATCACTCCCTTCCCTCCCTCCCCCTCCCCCTTCAGTCCATGGTTCGTTTTCAGTATTCAATAGTCTCTTATGATTTGTGTCCCTCACTCTCCCCAGCTCTCTTTCTCTCTTCCCCTCCCCCTGGTCCTCCATTAGGTTTCTCCTGTTTTCCTGTTAGACCGATGAGTGCAAACATATGGTATCTGTCCTTCTCTGCCTGACTTATTTCGCTTAGCATGACACCCTCGAGATCCATCCACTTTGCTACAAATGGCCAGATTTCATTCTTCCTCATTGCCATATAGTACTCCATTGTATATATATACCATATCTTCTTGATCCACTCATCAGGTGATGGACATTTAGGCTCTTTCCATGATTTGGCTATTGTAGAAAGTGCCGCTATGAACATTGTGGTACATGTGCTCCTATGCATCAGCATTTCTGTC
>NW_021862280.1:0-917 GCF_006229205.1 Suricata suricatta | reverse complement strand
CAGTGGGGTTCATCCCCCCTGCCATGTTCTTGTATTATATCTGGTTGCTAGGAAAAATACAGATGAGTCAATCCAAAAAGTATTGTATATGGCATTGCTCAATATATATATACTTTGATAAAGCTTCTTGTATTGACCAAATTCTAACACTATTTGAGTGTAAGTGCTATGAGGTATTTGCATGTTGTTGAACAGGAGATCTGTAAGCTACCTGTTGAATCTGCCTGGGTTTACACATGGCAACTACATCCAAGCAGATGGCATTATTTGAGCTTGTTTCAGTCCCCTCTTCAGTCTACCCAGTCTAAAGAAGACAGAAGCACGAAGCATGGTCATCTCTTTACAGGCATCATGGTCTTCACGGCAAAAACCTTTGGACTCGTTTGCTAAGTACAATGCCAGAACCATTTCAATGCTGAGATTTCCCAAATGCAAAAGGATTTTCTTTACAGAACTTAGAGTAGGAAGGTAAAGGTGGAGAATGGATCAGGTGATATCAGCTCTAAATAGGTACCCGAGGAACAAATCTGGTCCTGTCCGATTCAAATACTGTTAGGGAAGTAGAACTGAATTGCCCATTTCGTTCCACTGATGCCTCAAATGTGGATGAAACCCCTTAGCTTCTCAATTGAAATATGTATATTTCATTGAAATGTTACAATGTACAATTGTTACAAATGTTACAAGGTAACAATGTGTTAACGTTCTTTCTTCTTAGAAAACATACCTCTCTGCTTGTAAGGAATTGGCTGGCGTCTCGCATCTTTTAAGATCATGAGGGTTTTTTTCCTACAAAATTTCTTTTTTGTGTATAATTTAGTGCACATGCATCAAAGTTTTGGGTTCTGTTCATTTAGATTTCAGGCCTGCCTTAATGATAAAGAGCTAGAGCCATCTACTGGGTTTTTAGGACTTTT
>NW_021862279.1:0-917 GCF_006229205.1 Suricata suricatta | reverse complement strand
GGATACTCTATCCTGTTTTGTCAAAAATTAATTGTTCGTACATTTGTGGGCCCAGTTCTGGGTTCCCTATTCTATTCCATTGGTCTATGTGTTGTTTTTGTGCCAATACCATGCTGTCTTGATGATCCTTGACCTCAACCCCAGCAATTGAAAGTAAAGAGATGGACAAATGTCTATCATGCGACTGGAAGCCAAAAGAAAAACGGAGTAGCCATATTTATACAGACAAAGTGGACTTTAAAGTAAATGCAGTAACAAGAGATGAAGAAGGACATTATTTAATAATGACAGGGTCTCTCCATCAGGAAGAGCTAACAATGATAAATATCAATGCTCCAAACTGGGGAGCACCCAAATACAGAAAACAATTAATCACAGACAGAAACCATCTTATTGATAAGAATGTGCTCATTGCAGGGGCCTTTAATACTCCACTGACAGCAATGGATAGATCAACCAGACAGAAAATCACTAAGGAAACAATGGACCAGAATGACACATTGGAACAGATGGAATTGATAGCTATATTTAGAACTCTGCATCCTGAAGTTAGGAAATTCAACTTCTTTTCGATGGCACATGGCACATCCAAGATAGATCACATACTAGGACATAAAGCAGCCCTCCATAAGTATAAATGAATAGATATCATACCATGCACACTTTCAGATCACAATGGTATGAACCTTGAAATGAACCACAGGAAAAAGTCTGGAAAACCTCCAAAAATGTGGAGGTTAAAAACCGCCATACTAAAGAATGATTGGGTTAATCAGGCAAGTAGAGAAGAAATTAAAAAATATATGGAAACCCATGAAAACGAAATACAACAATCCAAAATCTCTGGGACGTAGCGAAGGCCGTCCAAAGAGGAAATTATACTGCAATCCAGGCCTATTTCAACAAACTACAAAAAG
>NW_021862278.1:0-917 GCF_006229205.1 Suricata suricatta | reverse complement strand
TGCATCAGCACTTCTTTATCACTTGGGTAAATCCCTAGCAGTGCTATTGCTGGGTCCTAGGGGAGTTCTATCGATAGTTTTTTGAGGAGTCTCCACAGTTTTCCAGAGCGGCTGCACCAGTTTACATTGCCACCAACAGTGTAGGAGGGTGCCCATCTCTCCACACCCTCGCCAGCATCTATAGTCTTTTGATTTGTTCATTTTAGCGTCAGAGTCAAATTTAGATTTTAGGAAATGTTTTCTAAACGTTTATAGTCACAGTGAAGTGATTATTTTTTGGATATTTTCATGTGTACTCTTTTTCCTTATATACCAGTTTTTAAATGTCCCTTAACATTTTAATAATATATATTAGTTGTCTTCTAATATGTAGAATCAGTACATAACGTATAAAACAGATATACAAAAACACAGAAAAAAAGCAAATTACCCAAAATCCTACTGCCTGAAGGAAATAATTTCAGTATTTTAGAATATGTCCTTCCATCTTTTATCTTAAAATTTTTTTAATGTTTGTTTATTTCTGAGAGACAGAGAGCATGAGTAGGGGAGGGGTAGAGAAAGTGGGAGACACAGAATCTGAAGCAGGCTCTAAACTGTCAGCACAGAGCCCGACACGGGGCTCGAACTCACAAATCAGATCATGACCTGAGCTGAAGTCAGTCACTTAACCGACTGAGCCACCCAGGCACCCCTCTTAAATTTGTGTGTGTGTGTGTGTGTGTGTGTGTGTGTGTGTGTGTGTGTAAAGATTTTATTTTTGAGTAGTCTCTATACCCAGGATGGAGCTCAAACTCAAAACCCCAAGATCAAGAGCCTCATGCTCCACTGACTGAGCCAGCCAGACTCGACTCTCTGCCTCCCTTTTTTTTAATACTTAAAAAAGTATGTTTGGACTTATATTACTATTTTTAAGT
>NW_021862277.1:0-917 GCF_006229205.1 Suricata suricatta | reverse complement strand
GTTTGTAAGTGGAATGTCTGAAAGAATAAAAATAAAACAGTGTAAAAGAACCAACACTGCAGACAGTAGTCCCAGAAGGTGTCCTGAAGTGAAGGAACACTCAGTGATTGACTTTTGACAAAAGGGCCAAAGTAATTCCATGGAAAAATGTGGAGAGCTGCCAGAAGAGCTGCCAGGGGAAGAGATGTGTGCCTTGACCGAAGATCAGCCACCTGCAGGGCAGGACAGTGTTATCACTCCCAGCTCAAGGCCGGAGACAGCTTGGCTGGACTTTCTTATCGCTCTGCAGACGCTGTGCTAAAACTGCAGCTTCTGTTTTTCCTTTACCCTAGCCTTTCCGTGACCCTGTTTCTTAGTAACTGACCTGTGCTTTCTGCTCTTTATAAGATGAATGTTTTTTTCTCAATAAACTGAGGTTTGATCAGAAACTTTGTCTTGCCTCCATTCTCTGTGCTCCCTGCCCCCCAATTCTCACTCCCTCCCTCCGGACCTGCGTTGATGGACCTGCAGGCCGGGTCAAGTGGCGCCCATCATGAGTGCTTCCTGAGTAAGGGGGATCCAGTGAAGAAACCGATCAAAGAGAAAACGAAGAAGAGAAAGAGATAACAGCCAAATTTAAAAGGAGACGGCCACGCAGAATTAGCTGTGTGGTCCAGTGCTCAAGATTTAGGGAGACGGCCACATGGGAGCCTGCCGTGTGATCCGGTGCTCAAGTGAGAGATCGGAATTCCTGGGGCAGGAATTAAGCAAATGGTCTAAACAGAGACCCTCAGGGCACAGGGAGTAAAGGTTAACAAAAAGCAATTATTAAAATTTTTTCAGTTCCTTCATGATGTCTGTCCTTAAGTGTTTTTCTACCATTGATAGAGAATAAGGAAAGTGAGTAAAGTAAAGAGATTGTTTGGTTAACTGCTTTT
>NW_021862276.1:0-917 GCF_006229205.1 Suricata suricatta | reverse complement strand
CTCCCTTTTACCCTGCTGTCCCCAACTTACTGTTCATGGGGTAAGGACAATTAAATTGCAGATTTGGGTTTAAATCCTTTAACTTTTTTTTTTTTTTGATAGAGGGAGTGAGCCAGTGGGGGAAGGCCCTTCACTAACTGCGATAATGGATGGAAACACTTATTTTGGATGTTTATTAATTTTTTTTTACCTTATGACTAGAGCTTTATGTGTCTTGTAAAAGATCTCCCCCTTCCCAAGTTCAAGAAGAGAGTCTTCTATTCTTCCCAGAATTGCTATGGTTTTACCTTTTACTTTAAGATCTAGAAAACTTCTGGTATGCCATCTGATATCAAAAAAAGGAGTTTTGCAGTGAGAATATTCTCTTAACACTGCACCGTTTACATATCAAAAGTGAACTCTTTCCTCCCCAGCAGAAAGTCTCTGTGGGTCTCTTTCCAGCCCCTGTGATGGCCCTTGGTCAAGGGGTTCAGCTTTGGCCAGGACAACAGTATCTTCAGTGTGGTTCTATCCCGTTGCCTTTGCACCTGCTAATCTCAGTTCTCCAGGTTTTGTTTTGCTTCCCTGGGAGTGTATCTGCTCTTCTTGGCCTTTTATGTTTCTATATGGATTTATAATTTGTGAAAACTGATTATAAAAACTTCCATCATGTTGTCTGAATCTACAGCTCACTTTGAGGTCCATGGCATCTTTATAATATTGCATTTTCCAACCCATCAACACCTTACTTTTTTTTTTCCCGTTTATTTAGCCCTTCAATTTTTGTGTGGAAGCCTTCCATAGTTTGATTAAATCTGTTCATAAGTGTATGTTGCTTGCTAATGCTATCAAACTATACTTCTTTTTAAATTTACATTTGTTTATTTTTGAGAGGCAAAGTGAGGCAGAGCATGAATGGGGGAGGGGCAGAGAGAGAG
>NW_021862275.1:0-917 GCF_006229205.1 Suricata suricatta | reverse complement strand
CAGTCCCACAGAGGAGGGTGACCTGGGGGCCCTGCATGAGGCCGGGGCGGGCCTTTCCCGGCCCAGACCCTGCCTCTGGCTCACCAGGTGACTGAGCAAGCCACAGACCTGAAACCCGCTTTCCCCATCTATCAAATAGAGCTAACAATATTTACCTTGCAGGAAGATTAAACAAAATCAGATAATATATGGGTGCGGGTAAATTTGTAAAAACCTATTCCAGTGGTGAGAGGGAACTCTAGGTTGTTTCCAGGGGAACCCCCTGAATGCCACACCCCTTAATGTAGGATCCTGGAGAGGAGCCTGTGGACTAGAGAGGAGAAGGCAGAATTATTCATCAGCTCCCCCTGGGAAAGGGAAAGATGAGGGGTGGCCTCTGGTGACGAAAGTCATGGAAAGGGTCAACTGTTGGTCTGGATGGTGGCTCAGGGCTGCTCTGGTCTCACGCCCTGGGTTCACAGGTAAGGATTCAGGGGTCCAGAAAGTAGGGGTGACTGGCCCAATCAGACCCTGAGTTATGAGGGAGTCAGGATGGGGATAAGGGTCCCCCTGTGCCCAGCGAGTGGGACCGGGGTGAAGCCACCTCTGTGCTTTTGGCACAGTGGGAAGGACACCAATGGTTCTGCGGGAAGTCATGAAATCAGGAAGCGGGAGTCAGAACCAGAAATTGGGAATCCGTGCGGGAGATGCGGTGAGCTTCAGAGAGCTCACCCCCGTGTGGTGGGCAGGCAGCAGGGCCCCGAGAAAGGCCATGGGGGCTTCTTCGTTGCTGCCTCCTCCTCTGAGGCTCTTGGCAGGGGCTGGACACCATGCTCAGAAGTTTCCCTCAACCAGTTCCTCTCCCAGGCTCTGGCCAGGGGCACCTGCTGTTTTCCAGCAGTGCCCTCAAGTCACCCACTCCATCCTAGCTTGCAAGA
>NW_021862274.1:0-917 GCF_006229205.1 Suricata suricatta | reverse complement strand
TTTATTCAATGAGTGAATGGATGGGCACAAATGTACATGTTGGCAGACTCACCAAGAAAGACCAGGTGAATGATACTTTCCAGAATCACATCTCTGATTCCGCTGGGGTGTGTCCAGCAGAGCCCACTCTTCCTTGGTGAAGTTTATAGCTATATCTTCAAATGTTACTGATTCCCAAAACATCACGTATATTCTGGTTTAGACAGAGCACTCCCTACTGATGTCCAGCGTAGGAGGGTTGAGATGACAGCACTGAGGGAGGAGGTGTACGAGTTGGGTGTGTAGAAAATCACTATGTCCTTTGGGGGGGGGGTCCCATCTGTTCACTGTCAGTGCTGAATTTTGGATATATTTACAGAGATCTCTACACTCTGACTGCATAATACTTTATTATAAAAGAAAATTGCATGAAGTGTGGTATCACACAACCCGGATATGTCTCAGTAACCTGGTGATTAGAACTTTCTGACAGGTGATCACAAAATATTTCCTTGAGGGACACTTGGGCGGCTCAATTGCTTAAGTGACCAACTGTTGATTTCGCTCAGGTCCTGATCTCACAGTCATGAGATCAAGCCCCACTTCAGGCTCTGTACTGCTTGGTATGCTCACTCTCTCTCTGCCCCTCTCCAAATTTCTCTCTCTCTGTCTATCTCCCAAAATAAATAAATAAACATAAAAATATTTGCTTGAAAATTCATAATTTTCTGGGCTTCTGGGTGGCTCAGTCGGTTGAGCATCTGGCTTCGGCTCAGGTCATGATCTTGTGGTTTGTGGATTCAAGCCCTGTGTCAGGCTCTGTGCTGACAGCTAGCTCAGAGCCTGGAGCCTTCTTCTAATTCTCTGTCTTCCTCTCTCTCTGGCCATCCCCTGCTCACGCTGTGAGCAAAAATATATAAAAAGCATTTAAAAATAAA
>NW_021862273.1:0-917 GCF_006229205.1 Suricata suricatta | reverse complement strand
GTAACGGTGGTCCCTACCCCACATCCTCCCTCCTCTGCAGAGACAGAAGTCCCAAGGAAGGCTCTACTCCCACAGGCACCCCTCGTGGGATTGGCACAGTTGGGTCAAGGCTCCCGGAAGACATGTGCTCTGGTGGAAAGAACCCAAGGTGGGTTTGGTCTGAGCTCGACAACTTCCTAACTCTATGGCCGTGCGTACTTTACTTAACCCCTCTGTGCCTCAGTTTCCTTATGTGAAATCAGAACCAAATAAAAATACCAGCCCCCTGACCCCCTTCATATTCATAGTTGCTGTGAAGATTCAGTAAGTGAATGATCCTGAAACCTTTTTTTATTTTAATATTTATTATTTTAAAGTAGGTAACATGTTTACCATATAAAAATACATCCACGATATGTATGTGCGAGTTCCCAAAGGCTGCTGGGTCTTGCTCCCATCCTTGACTCCATCCCCCCACATACCCCTTACCTGGCTTCTATGGTAAATTTTATTTTATTTTTTAATTTTTTATGTTTATTTATTATTGAGACAGAGAGACAAAGCATGAGTAGGGGAGGGGCAGAGAGAGAGGAAGACACAGAATCCAAAGCAAGCTCCAGGCTCCGAGCTGTCCAGAGCCTGATGTGGGGTTGGAAACCACAAACCGTGAGATCATGATCTGAGCCCAAGTTGTATGCTTAACCGACTGAGCCACCTGGGTGCCCCTACAGGTAACCATTCTAATTCTTTGCTTGTTTATCTCCTCAGGGTTTCTTGAAAAGATTGCTTCAAATATAAAGTGCTATATAAAGTAGTGATCATTGTTGTGTTAAGAAAGTAGTTGGCGAGGGGTAGGATGGGGATGGATGGTTGTGTTGTCTATCAGAGTCTGCGTTTCTTCCATGGAAACCTGCCTTATTATTACCCTAGTTCACACT
>NW_021862272.1:0-1827 GCF_006229205.1 Suricata suricatta | reverse complement strand
GGGAGGCAGACCATCAAATAGTCACACTAAGTGATATTCAGTTACCCGCTGAGGAAGGGGTCTTGAAGGGGAGGACCACAGCTCTCTTTCACACGCAGTGGGAATCTGACTCTGCCTTGCTCCCTGGCGGAAAAGATGGGTCCCCTGGGGGGTGACGGGCGAGCGAGAGTGTCCTGGACAGAGAACTGGGCACACGGACGTTACCGTAGGAAGGAACGCGGTGCCGGGGCCAGGGACCCGCAGTAAGTGCTGTGTGGTTGGAGGCAGAGGGCACAGTGCAGGGGTGTTTGAGGCGCACCTGGGAGGTGAACGGGTGAGGTCAGGGCCGTGGAGGCCCTGGGAACAGCTCCTGTGTTTTATTCTAAGCACACGAGTGATGGGACACTCCTAGAGACTTCTGGCCAGGAGGCAATGGTAGCTGTTACAGGATGTGTTTGCTTTATTTCACAGAAAACCTGCCTTGAACTGGTAGGAAAACAAGGTGGGTGAGATCTCCAGCCCGTGTCACTAGATAAACGCCAGGGAGCTCCATCCAGGCTGAAACTCCGTGACCCGGCTGTGTCTGCAGCTCGGGGCTCGGGCTCCTGGCGGGGGCCCTGTCGGGAGGCAGGCGCTGCGGGCTCGGTCCGGAACGGCCATCGGGGTGCCGCTCGGGGTCCAGTGGGAAAGCGAAGTCTGTCTCCTGAGGCGCTGTTAAAAGTTCAGAATTTTGTTGAAATAATCTGGACGGGTTCGTCTTGGGACGCATTCCGACCTTGGAAGAGTCCCTGCGGCCATTGTGCGTCGGCGTGTGGGGCCTTCCCGCCCCAAGAGCGTGGTGGCTGGGCAGCCGGGTCGATGTTGGGAAGGGAGGCCCCCGGCGCTCTGGCCGGAGCACCCGCAGGCTCGGAAGGCGGCACAGCCGCGTGGAGACGGGAGGGTGGTGAGTCCTGGGGGCCCACGGGGCGTAGGGAGCTTGGACGAGAGGGGCGGCAGCCCGATGAGGAGAGATGGGTGAACCAGGGGCACCCAGGGGACACCAGGCACGTGCTGAGCACGGGCTGCTACGAGGCCAGTGTGGCCGGCAGAGCCGGTTCATGGCGGGCCAGCTCAGAGACCCGGAAGGGGACCGTACGGGGGAGGTGAAACGTGTTACTTTTGTCCTGAGTAGGCTGAACTTGAGTCCTGAGGTCTACGTGGAAGCGCTGAGCCGCTCCCCACGGACAGGTCCTGAGCACACGGGGGAGGTGTGGCCGGAGACAAGGACGGGGAATCCATCTTCATTTCAAGGCTCACTGGGAGGCTGGTCAGAGACGAGACTGCTGAGGAGGAAGGGCAGGATGTGGAGACGGATTAGCAGGAACAAGGTTCAGGACGTCCGGCATTTAACAGCCAGGCAAAGGAGGACGAGTCAGGAAGGAGGCCCACGGCGGGCGGCCAGGGACGTCTGGGGATGAAGGGAGAGTGAGCAGGGGCGCCGGGCCTCTGTCCCTGTGCAGCCCGCATGCCCATCCTGTTACAAGTGCGTCTGCTCAGAGTCCCCACCCGGCCAGTTCTGCCTTCGCGCGTGACCGTGGCCCCCGCTGTCGTCCCCTCCCTCAGCCATTGCGGTCTGGGTGCAGGCCTGTCGTCTGTCACTGTCACTCCCTCCCTTCCCGTGGTCGGTCACGCTCCACCTGGCCGCCTCCTCCGGTCACGGCCACCGATCCTCTTCCAACAGGAAGCCCAAGTGGGGGGTTTCCTTCTGTCCCTCGAGATTTGTGTCTTCCGGACCGGGTCTCCATCTAGCTTTCTGGGCTGGTTTCTTCTCTCCCGCGGTATTTCTCGTCGGCTCTGTGCAGCCCTCTG
>NW_021862271.1:0-917 GCF_006229205.1 Suricata suricatta | reverse complement strand
TTTCCCTTGCCTTTGAGGATGTGTCGAGTAGGAGATTGCTGCGGTGTAGGTCTAGGAGGTTTTTTCCTACTTTCTCCTCGAGGGTTTTGATGGCTTCCTGTCTAACATTCAGGTCCTTCAGCCATTTTGAGTTTATTTTTGTGTATGGTGTAAGAGACTGATCTAGTTTCATTCTTCTACATGTTGCTGTCCAGTTCACCCATCACCGTCTGCTAAAGAGGCAGTCATTTTTCCATCGCATACTCTTTCCTACTTTGTCAAAAATTAATTGACCGTACATTTGTGGGCCCAGCTCTGGGTTCTCTATTCTATTCCATTGGTCTATGTGTCTGTTTTTGTGTCAATACCATACTGTCTTGATGATGAGAGCTTTGTAGTAGAGGCTAAAGTCTGGGATTGTGATGCCTCCCATTTTGGTTTTCTTCAATATTACTTTGGTTAATCGGGGTCTTTTGTGGTTCCATACGAATTTGAGGATAGTTTGTTCTGGTTTTGAGAAGAATGTTGGTGCAATTTTGATGGAGATTGCATTGAATGTGTAGATTGCTTTGGGTAGTAATGACATTTTCACAATGTTTATTCTTCCGATACATGAACAGGGAATGTTTTTCCATTTCTTGGTGTCTTCTTCGCTCTCTTTCATGAGTTTTCTATAATTTTCATCATATAGGTCTTTTACATCCTTGGTTAGGTTTACTCCTAGGTATTTGATGGTTTGTTGTGCAATCGTGAATGGGATCAGTTTCTTAATTTCTCTTTCGGCTGCTTCATTTTTGGTGTATAGGAATGCAACTGATTTCTGTACATTGATTTTGTACCCTGCGACTTTACTGAATTCATTGATCAGTTCTAGAAGGTTTCTGGTGGAGTCGATTGGGTTTTCCATGTAGAGTATCATGTCATCTGCAAAAAGTGAA
>NW_021862270.1:0-918 GCF_006229205.1 Suricata suricatta | reverse complement strand
CTCCGGCTTCGGCTCAGGTCATGATCTCACGTTCCTGGGTTCAAGCCCCGTGTCAGGCTCTGTGCTGACAGCTAGCTCAGAGCCTGGAGCCTGCTTCCGGTTCTGTATCTCCTCTCTCTGCCCCTCCCCCTCTCATGCTCTGTCTCTCTCTGTATCAAAAATAAATAAAACATTAAAAAAATTAAAAAAACGGTTGCCTCGTCTGGCCCCTGTGGCCCCCGTGGCACACTTAGCTCTTATGCCTGAGCAAAGTGCCGCTTCCGGATCAACAGGCCCACCGTGATCACCGCGATGGACCACTGTGATGCGCTGAGGAGCATCAAGAAAAGCGAGACTCTGTAGGCGAGGTTACAGCTGGAACAGAAAGACTGACACAGCCTGGATGTTGTGCCGAATACTTGAGTTGGCAGCTGTTAATTCCTTCTGTCCAAGTTATTCTATGTAAATTTTAACATGTAAAAATTGGTATCAATTCACTTCATCTACCAGAAAGGGGCCTGAACATTTCTTTTTAAAGTTAAAGTCATTCTTGGGGCACCTGGTTAAGCTTCCGACTTTGGCTCAGGTCATGATCTCGCCATTTGTGGGTTCAAGCCCCGTGTTGGGCTCTGTGCTGACAGCTCAGAGTCTGGAGCCTGCTTCGGATTCTGTGTCTCCTGCTCTCTCTGCCCCTCCCCTGTTCACACACTCTCTCTCTCACTCTCAAAAAAATAAACACATTAAAAAGAAAAAGTTACAGCAATTCTCTAGCAGCCTCTGCTTAACTGAAAGCAAGTGAGAAATGCGAACAATTGTTGACTCTCCACTAGATGGCAATCATTACATAAATTTGAGGTGGACTCCCATTCCGCTGGGAGCCAACACCGGAGTCTGGGTGGACTGTAAGAAATTGACGAACGGTACAGGACACTGTTTTGA
>NW_021862269.1:0-918 GCF_006229205.1 Suricata suricatta | reverse complement strand
ATCTCAGATTAAGACAACAAAACTTCATTCTCAAAATAGCAGAGAATAGCTTTTTTTTTTTTTAAGTTTATGTATCTTTGAGAGGCAGAGAGAGAACATGAGCCGGGGAGAGCAGAGGCTTCTAAAGGTCAGTTCGCAGTGTTAGCACAGATAGGCCGAGAAGGGTACTGGCACGTGGCCGATAGAAACGCAGACGGCGTGGCCCCGTTGTCTTGTCGTGGCGTCATTTCGCAGTGTGTACATATGGGGGTTTTTAGGTTTGTTTAGAGGGGTCTGGTAGAGAGAGAATCTCAAGCAGGCTCTGTGCTGTCAGCACAGAGCCCGACGCAGGGCTCAAAGTCATGAACCATGAGATCATGACCTGAGCCGAGATCAAGGGTCCAACATTGAACCAACTGAGCCACCCGCACGGCCCAGTATGTACATAGATTAAATTATGTGCTACCTTGTCGGGCCGCACACCTCTGATTTCCACGTTAATGTGGCAATTACATCTCAGTAAAGCTAGGGAAAGAGCCTGGATAATGCTAGAGGATATTAGGGAGCGGGTGTGTTTTTTAAACCCCATGGGTACAACGGTACTGGAGGCATGGGGGCGGCAGCCGGGAAACAGGTTTGTTGGGCACTTGACTGTGGGCTGGACACTGAACGTTGCATGTTCCATCTCTAACGATCCTGTGATCTAGATTTTAGTTCCATTTTACAAACAGGGAAATGGGCTCAGAGAGGGTGAGCTGCGCCACTGCGCCACACAGCTGATCATCGTTAAACTGAGCGTGTGCGCCAGACACTCTGTCTCACTGTCCTGTGTGCTAATCCTGCCGAGAAACTAGCGAGGGGCCAAGCCAGGATCCTGACCCGGTTCTCAGACGCCAGGCCTGCGCCCCAAGTTCCAAGCCCCGTGCTGCCCCACGCGTA
>NW_021862268.1:0-918 GCF_006229205.1 Suricata suricatta | reverse complement strand
TGCTTCGGATTCTGTGTCTCCCTCTCTCTCTGCTCATCCCCTGCTCACGCTCTGTCTCTGTCTCTCTCAAAAATAAATTAATATTAAAAAAATTTTTTAATAAAAAAGAAAGCAACTTGGATGGGGGAGAGAACATATTTGGTCCTGCAGCCTTTCCAGATGTAAATGCCGGGCGTTGACATCGATGTGTCCGTTTCACGCAGGGTGAGACGGGGGAACCCTTCCCAGCAGACCCCGAGCCTCCGCACCGAAGGCAGGCAGGGCTCCGCGCCGTCCGGTGATTACCGACCTCTACCCTCAAACTCCTTCCTCTACACAACATGGACGAAGGCTATGTCTCATTTGGTAACAAAACTGATAAACATAAATTCCAGAAATGAACAGCTAGAGAGGAGAGAAGATCTGATGTGGATAAATATGTGGGGGGGAAAAGCCGGAGGGAAATGATCAGCCTGGGCACAGAAAGCGGCACTGCCCTTCGGAAGAAAGTGACGCAGAATGCCCGGGCAGGTCAGGAGGGTAACGGATTGTGTGGGAACTCGGCTCAGCTCCGCCGCCACAGAGGAAGAATCCCCTCCCGAGGTGGAGGACGGAGGCGTTTGGAATTAACGCCCAATGACAGCCCCTTACTGGGTCTTGGTAAGTCCATTTTGAAATAGTTTTCTCTCTTGAATCTCCTGCTTTCAAAGGGAGCTTCAGACATGAGCGGAAGGTCAGTCTCACAGGAGAGCATGTGGTCCTTGGATCCAGCCGCCACAAAGGTCCCGGCAAAGGCCTGACCCTGGGGGAAGGCACGGAGAGGGACGAGGACAAAGTTGCTCATTTGGGGTGAAGAGAGCGTGGAGCGGCCAGGCACGCCGCTCTGGTGGGATGAGGGCCCGAGGCTCAGCGGCTGCAGAGCGGAGCCTGCCGTCAGGT
>NW_021862267.1:0-918 GCF_006229205.1 Suricata suricatta | reverse complement strand
TCCAAACTTTTGGATGTTTTTTATCTAATACTATAGATTACACTTTCTCCAGGTGGTTTAATGTCTTCATGGATTACTTCATTTTAACTTTTTTGAGGGGGGGTTTCAGTGAAGAAGTCGTGTTTGGAATGCACCCTGTTTAACCTGAAATTCCCTTCTTCGTCTTTCTCCTTTGTTGGTGTGATCCACCTGCCGTTCATTCCACACTCTCCCTTTCTATTTTGTAAATTCTTTCAATTTTTACCATCACTTGGTGACAGTTTCCCCCACCCCCACACACAAATCCATTTACAACACACTATTTACAAATAAAACTCCAATTACTTGTGACGTCCTGTTGGATTTTCGCTAGAACTATCAACCCCTACTCTCTCTTCCATGAATAGAACTTGTTTTAGAATCATTAACATATTCCCCCACCAATCCTGGATTTCCCCTGAGTTAGCTTCGGGTATTAAAATCTGTGCATTATTATGATTTCCTTACAGTACAGTTCTTGATTTCAAGAATTCTCTTGACGCATTCATTAGACTGCTTAGATATATCTGATTTTTCTGCTTAGTTTTATCATTCTCCATTATTACATTGTGTCTGTATCAAGTCACATTCACGTTTGATTGTCCAGGTCATTAAATCCAGTGTTGAGAAAGAAATCCCTTTTGGAGCACCAGAGTGGCTCAGGTGGTTACGTGTCTGACTTCGGCTCAGATCATGGTCTTGCGTTTCGTAGGTCCGAGCCCTGCGTCGGGCTCTGTGCTGACAGCTCAGGATTCTGTGTCTCCCTGTCTCTGCCCCTCGCCCACCCATGCTCTTTGTCTCTTTGTCTCAAAAGTAAATTAAACGTTAAAAAGAGAATGAAATCCCTTCCAATGAATTCAATGGTATTTTAAAATCAGAATAGTTTTAGTTTGCTCAGAA
>NW_021862266.1:0-918 GCF_006229205.1 Suricata suricatta | reverse complement strand
CCCAGTAGAAGAGCCACTAATGAAATGTGGCCATTGGAATGTAACATTAACACAAATTAACAGGTGGGATTCTTAGTCACACTTGCCACACATTTCGGGTGCTGGCAAGTCCCATGTGGTTCCTGGCCTCCCTACTGGACAATGTAGACAGAACATTTCCTTCATCGTAGAAGGTGTCTTTGGACAGCATTCATATAAACCACTAGATCTATTCAGAAGGCAGGCGTGGCGGTGCCTGGGTGGCTCAGTTTGTTGAGCATCCAACTCTTGATTTAGGCTCAGGTCATGGTCTCATGGTTCATGGGTTCAAGCCCCAAGTCAGACTTCACACTGACAGCGTGGAGCGTGCTTGGGATTCTCTCTCCCTCTCTTTCTTCCCTTCCCCAAGTCACATGTGCGCTTGTGCTCTCTCTCAAATAAATAAACATTTTTTGTTAAAAGGCCACTGTGGAGTGAAAGGAAGAGGTGGGGTTGGCTGTAAGGTGATCCAGGTTCCAGCCCTCACTTTCAGGAAAGTCCCTTACCTCTCTGAATTTTGGGGGTTTGTCTCTAACATGAGGACAGCACTCATACATGACCCCCAGGACCGTTGTGCGGAGCACAGAAAGTGGAGGTGGTGAAAGTGTTCCGTAAAGTACTGAGCAAAGGTAAATACTCTGATATCCCTCTGTCCTGGGTTCTGCCTCCTTGTGATCCTCTCTTCTTTATACTAATTAATTAATGAGTAATTAAGCCCTCTTCTTTCCATAATGGCTTAGAGTAACCACATGAGAGAGAAGAATAGTTGTAAATTAAGGCAGGGAAGCATTAGGACCGTGGGAGGGGGTGTAAGTTAGAATAGGACATGTAGAAGAGGCAGAGAATTGAGAATACAGATACACTCACCTCCGTGGTGGGATAGTTTAGCGGTAGTTCAGC
>NW_021862265.1:0-918 GCF_006229205.1 Suricata suricatta | reverse complement strand
AGAAGAAGAATAAACTTTTTAGTGTGGGTTTTATGAGATGTTTATCATTTAAGTTTGTAAAATTGCACACAGCTGTTTTTTTAAAGGAAACTATCACAGGGATACCTGGGTGGCTCAATTGGTGTGGTTGTGAGTTCAAGCCCTGCATTGGGCTCAGTGCTGGGAATGAAGTCCATTTAAAAAAAAAAGATGCTATCAAAAATATGAATAATGTTAAAAAGCAAAGGAAAATTTTGTAATGTATTCTAGACAAAGGTATAAAAGCTAAACCTAGAAAGTATCAGGAAGGACAAATAGAGAAAATCCTTGTTATCTTGAACTGGACAAATATTTATATTTATATTTTTGCTGTTTTATTTTATTTTACTTTTTTACTTTTTTTTTACTCTTTTAAATGGGAGACAGAGCATGAGCATGGGAGGACCAGAGAGGAGACACAGAATCTGAAGCAGGCTCCAGGCTCTGAGCTGTCAGCACAGAGCCCTACCCGGGCTCAAACTCACAAACGGCGAGATCATGACCTGAGCTGAAGTCCAACACTTAACCAACTGAGCCACCCAGGTGCCCAAATTGGACAAATATTTCTTAAATACTTGAACAAAAGCATAAAGCATAATCCACTAAAAATTGATAAATTGGTAAATTGGCAAATTGATACATTTTTATAAAAATTTAAAATGTTGAAATTTTCACCTTAAAAAGATGAAAAGATAAAAATCATCGAGTGCTGAGGTTGCCTGGGTGGCTCAGTCAATTGATCATCCAACTTCGGCTCAGGTCTTGATCTCACAGCTTGTGAGTTCAAAACCAGGTTGGGCCCTATGCTGACAGCTCAGAGCCTGGAGTCTGCTTCAGATTGTGTGTCCTTCTCCATCTGCCCTTCACTCACTTGTGCCCTCTCTTAATAATATTTTTTTT
>NW_021862264.1:0-918 GCF_006229205.1 Suricata suricatta | reverse complement strand
GACTCTTAGTTGAAGGAGGAAGACAGAATGAATTCAGTGAGAGATGTAATAAGGGAAGAAGTAGGAGAGATTCTAAGCATGAGAAGAATTTGGCTCACAGTTGCTGGCTTTGAAGATTGAGGAAGGTGGCCATGAGTCAAAAAATTCAAATGGACTTTGAACGCCACCAATGAAATGGAAATGCCAGTTCAAGATGATAGGCAAGTGAATTCTGCCAACAACCTGAATGAATAAGGAAATGGATTCTCTTTAGATTCCAGATAGGAATGAGACCTGTTAACACCTTGATGGGACCTGTCAGACTTCTGACCTACAAAAGTATAAGGTCATGAATGTGGATTTTTTTACAATACTATGTTTGTGGCAATTTGTTTCGACAGCAATAGAGAACTAATATATCATACGGTCTGCTATATACAACATTTAATATTTATAATTCCTGACACACAATACACTCATGAGAATATCATACTTTTTAGTCTTCTGATTTAAGAAAGAAGGCTCAAAGTATTAAGTGAAGGTACACATTTTCCCTATGCCCAGCTCTGAAGGATTATAGAGCCATGGAAATTGCATGAGTTCTGACAAGCATTCCAAAGCCAGGAAATTATTCTCTGCACTCAGGGTCCCATCTGTCACAGAGAGTCTTTTGCACTGATGAATAGTAGGATTCTGGATGTTAGCAGAAGAGAATGCAAGAGGAGGGGATAATGGTGCCTTCCTAGGAGGGTGCAGCATAATTTGAAATAGAGGTTTGATAAATACACTGCTTGTCAAATCAGAGAGATTACACAAATACCCACCTTTCAGTCATATTTCTAATTTCTGGGAGCTATTGACAGTATTTGGGGAAAAAGAGCACCTAGGCTGCTTTGTCATGCTTTCCACTTAGACCAAGCCTCCTTTCATCTCAGTTTG
>NW_021862263.1:0-918 GCF_006229205.1 Suricata suricatta | reverse complement strand
TAGACAAAATGAAGAGACAGAGGATACAAATGAACTCCTTGAGTTATCCAACCCAGTGCTGAAGGGACCTAGCAATCAATAGTTTGGATAATGGGACTCTTGGCGGAATGTTACTTAATTTTGGAATCCTTACCATGATCTGTGTTTTCTCTTGTTTGTGCCTCTACTGATGTTGTGGTGTCTGCCTATAGTTACTGCAAATAGCTACAATGGCTAATCAGTGCAGCCAGGTAGCCACCAGACAAGTCACTTCTATGTTAGTGAAATCTGCTGACTGCTCAAGACACACCATGGAAGAGAAGGGTGCGTAAGACTACAAGAGCCAGTCATGAGTTGGTGGAGTTCTGAAGGAGCTAACTGAATGTGCATGATAGCCAGTTGACCACAGAATTAAACACTGGGCATGGACAATCAGAGGACACTCCCTCCCGGCCCCCGGTGCTTGGAGTGTATAGGCTCTCCACTGTTCCCATAGTGGAAGGTGTTTTCAAGGATATTGCCTTCTGAGATCAATGTATTAAGTCTATTGGGACAGTATAACATGCCTGAGCCCAGTAAAAGACTCTGTATAAACTTTTAGAATTCGGTGGGTGGGTGCAGAGATCTACTGGTCTTCTGGCCACCCAAGAGAAGTCTTGTATGGTATGCGCTGGCTTATCCAACCTGCCACTGCCCAATCTGGAATGGTCTCTTTCTTAAGTCTCTCCTTGCCCTCCTTATACTGGGGGCCGGTTTCAGATTTCACTCAGGAAGCTCTTGAGGTTGGTTGTGCTTAGGCTAAAAGAAGGAAGTGTAGTTGGACTAGAGGTGTTACATGGGGGCTGGGGAAGATGTGTAGATGGAATGATGGGGAGAGTGAAATATATGCATGAGCCTGAAAACAAGAGAGAATATTTGAGTGACATAAGGAGGGTCACT